>NW_026267304.1:471738-475536 GCF_000697945.3 Frankliniella occidentalis | reverse complement strand
AAAAAAAAAAAAAAATGAAAGAAATTGATACTTAGATACATTTTCATTTTGGTATATTAATTAAGTTACACAGACTTACAATATTCCATTCTTGCTTGTGAATTATGACGAAATTGTGCAACACAATGCTGGCAGCAATATGGTCCACAGCGTATTCAATGTTGGTATTTGGTAAGAATGACATGCGTCTCCACAAGGAGTCAAGCCGTGCAAAGGTGTGCTCTACCCTTGCACGTACCCTTGACAACCTTTGATTATAGTTGCGCTGAAGCACTGTGAGGTGTCCATCATTTTCAAATGGCACCAGCACCTACAAATTTACCACAGAAAAATATTGTAAATTGTTACAAATTAACATAGTTCCTTATCACTGACAGTGTTCAGGATTTAAAGAAACATACTCGGTTTAGGAGCATGTAGGCGGAATCAGCAATGATATGTTCACCTGGGCTGAACATATCTGTGGTGATCCATAAGAGTGACGTAAGTCAATAAAGTGAAATTTTCAGGAGAGGAATAAAACGTTTCCCAAAATCCCTATGAAACTTTTTAAAACTTTTTCTTTTGATCTTGATTAGATATTTATGCTTGCAAACACCCAAACTGAAACATTTTGAGTTTTCCTTATATTTTAGATGTTAGCTGACTTACGTCACTTTTCAATGGTAGGCTGGTCAGTAAGAGTGACGCAAGTACACTTACGCCACAATTTTAGAGAATGCTTTTCAGAAGAGTGGCGCAAGTAGACTTACGCCTCAGTAACAGATCAGACTTCGGTATTAAAAGTTGACTTGCGTCAGTTTAAATTTAAATAGTTATGAAGCCCAATAATTCAACTTTTACTGACCGGCATGTCATTAATTATTATTTATTATTATCTCTAGGTGCAAACTAAGTAGGAGAAAGAGCGCATGACAAAGTGCAGTGTGCCCTCAGATGTGGCTACTTTCAAACCACAAAATAAAACACAAGTTGTATCACACACAGGAAGGCCGCAGGAAGGGTTAGAATAGAGTTTACACTGGCTCAAACAAGCTTTTTACTTACTGCCATGGCATGGTGAATGCAGAAAATTAGTAGCACAGACGCCGAATCTGATATTCACTAAAGAAACGCTTGACAGTCGTCTAATTAAATGCATTACTGCAAAGTACGCCTGGTAAGCACAGCGCTAGGGTAGGGCATTAAAATTAACTGACTGAACTGACTTCATTATGAGAGTGAAACTACACGCTAACACGTTATTTCCAGTCACCAAACAGCTGACCGAGCCACGCCTGCCCTCCCTCCACCTCCCTCCTCACCCCTGTCCCTTTTCACTCCCCTCACCCTCCCCAACCCCTTCCTCTTTCTCTGGCCGGTGCGGTGTGGTGTCTGCTCTGCTTGTGTTATTGTTGTTGCGTCCCGTAAGTCTAAGGAAAGGTTTGAGTGTCACGGGTGACGACTCATTCATTTCATATTGCTCTAGAAATTGTTCGGAAAACTGCAATGTGCGAGCCTTACTCGTTCATTCGTGATGTGTCTACTGCGTCGTTAAACATGTTTCTCCAGGTGAGAGAACTACTTAACCTGCCGCTCGGTTTAGCATTTTAGTATTTGTTTTCATGGCTTTGCTTGCGACCGCTACAACCATTTCTGCCTTGCATTGGCGATTTTCTTCCGTTTTGCTTATGAAAACTGAACTATGCTGAGTCAAGTTACATTTTGGTTTTAATTCCAATGGTTCTGTTGGTGTTCTATAAAACTCACATGAAATTGACTGTTTGCTAAAATGTTAAAGTGTACTTGCTGCTGTTTAGATAAGCTTTTGTGGTTCCTGTTTTTAATAATTTTTCTATTATTTTAATGTTGTGTTGATTTATTGTTGCAGGTATGAACGTCCTTGTGTTTTCCAGTCTCCACTTTACATTATCAACGCTGCTTCGCTGCAAAGCTGGGCCAAACTTTCCATTGGAGCTGCTCACATTGTATCAGGATTGATAGGACCATTATTGGGTGAGTTTTGATTTTGTATCAATAATTACTATGTCATGACTTGAACCAATGTTCGATAATTTCTGGATTCAACAAGATTTGGCTACAATGAGCTAGCTATTTTGTATTGTTAAAGAAATACCCATTAATGTGGCTGATAATATTTGAATTTAGCTGAATACCCTGATTTATTTTTAGTGTAACTTGTTTTGCTGTATAGTGGTTCCTGTTGCAGGCATGGAGGCATGGCGTATACCTCAACTGTGATTGACACTTGGTTTCCTCTTTTAAATTTACCATGTCAGTGCCATTGGTCTGCTGGTTAAAGTAGAAGGTGGGTACAAAACTATTACTGATAGGGGTAGAAAATACCCATGTAGAAACATAAGATTTTGCCTGGATTGAAAACAATTATTCAATTTAAGTTGTGAATACAATCTCATTTTTATTTTTATTCTAAAACTGTGCTGTTTTATGTGTTTTTGTTCCAGTTTCTCCTTGCGAAGAGGGGTTCTTCAGTTTTTTTGAGGCAGTTGCAGCAACATCAGTCCATCTACACAGCCCATTCTATCTGCTGTTCTTATTTTGAAACGAAGCTTAAAAGGTTTTGAATGTCAAATTGTTTTATCTCAAAGTCTCTGATATGTGAGGTGGAAGAATGAGTATTGTGTTGTTACTGGATAAGTGGTATTACAATAAAGATTCAGACTTAATGTGTAAATTAATTTTTCTTTTAATAAAATATTCACTGAACATTGAAACAGCAAATGTTATTCAACAAAAGAACAACACTTTCCTACAGTTAAGCGTGCCTTACATAAATTATAAATCTCTTTGAAACTTTAGAGAACTTGAACATGACTAAATGGAATTATTCATATTTATAAAGCTGATAAAAGGATGAGAAGTACAACAAGCTTGTAACTAGAACCTTTGTACTATAGTTCCAACATTCAATGGCACCATCAATCAACAATGCACACAAAAATAGTTCATATGTATCTAAGGAAGAATTAATAGACATAGCATAGCATCACAGTTAAAATTCATGCAAAAATTCATTGGAACAAATTATTTTATAAATAAAAAAAATGTCTCTTAAAAAGGACACTAAATATGTTTGGAAAACTAATGATGTCATAACATATATTTGTTTAGATACAATACGATACCTAAAAGAAACACAACTGTTAAACGTGTAAAAGAAACACTATGCACTTAACTAGATGTTTTGTACTACAGTAGGAACATTCATTAGCACTGCAAATCAACAATGCAAACTAAAGTAATTCATTAAACTTTGGAAGAACTAATCGATATAGCATCATTGTTGTTAGGACAACAATTTGAATAACAATGCAGAAAGACCTTAAAATTTATGCAAAATTTCATTAGAACAAATTATTTTATGAATAAAAATTGTCTCCTAAACAGAATGGCCTTTAACATCTTTTCAAATAAGAGACACATGACACCAAGCTCTAATTTGATCATGCAGGACTCGTGTCACATTGCTTTATATTCTTAGACCTAAGAAGTCACGGTGGAACCAATACAAGACTAATATGTCATAGGATCACCATGATAAGAGACTCAGATACATATTTGTATACAATAGAGTACATAAAATAGAATATATGTATTTAGAAAATTTATAAAACAGCGCATCTCTTTGAATAGTCCATTTGCTAAATCATAGCAAAGCAAGAGTTTATTCACTTTCAGAGGAGCTAGAATCTTCATCATCTTTATCATCCGTTATTGCATCGCTTGAAGAAATAGACTTGTAGAAATCGTGGCACCTTGGAGGAAGTAGTTTTAGTA
>NW_026267304.1:463281-469878 GCF_000697945.3 Frankliniella occidentalis | reverse complement strand
ATTTTTTCTGCTAACAATGTGATATGAAGAACAAAGAATTATTGTAACTTGGCGTGACATGTATTTTTATTTCAGCAGTAAGGATATCTGTGTTGTCTGTAAGAATATCAATCCTAGCCCTAGCATGAGGTGCTCTAATTACAAAGGACTGTGTCATGAATGTGAGAGCTGCAGCATGCCCTCACCCAACCAGAACTTCTCTGCTCCACCAGAGGAGTGGAAGAAGATATGCAAACTTTGCTTCTGTTTGCTGTGCAAGCAGACAGCCAGTGATGGGCATGTTTGCTGCTGCCTTGTGTGTTCCACAGAAGTTGGGTCAGATGGCATAATTTGTTTCAGCTGCGAAAAAATTGCACATCAGAGCTCATGCTCTTCAGCCACTCTTCAAGGCACACACATGTGCAAGCATTGCCTTTCTTCACAAAGTTAGTTTTATTTTAACCATATTAAGAGAGAACAAAGTTATGTCTAGTTATCTAAAACATAACATGGTTTCTTTCAGGACTAGGCTTGTCAGTGTCTGCTTTGGCAGAAATCGATTCCGCTGAAACCTTGCTCTCTGATGAGCACATCAGCATCTCAAGTGCCATGCTCAAATCACAGTTTGGTGCTCATTTTGTCGGGCTGAACCCCCCCCCCCCCCCCTTGCAGTAAGGCACGGTGCAGATGTCGAAAAAAATCTTTACTACCCTCCCTTATCAGAGAAAGACTATGTCCAGATAATGCACACCGGGAACGAGCATTGGGTGACTTGCATCTGCCCAAAAGGTACCCAATTAATTTATTATTATTTAACACTATCGCATTAAGATTTGTTTTAGTAACATCTAATATTTTTTACAGCTTCGCCTAACCAAGCAATCGTTTTTGATTCTTTGAGGAAAACTAAACTAAGCAACTTTTTAAAAACTCAAGTTGCTATGATATCAAAAACAACAAAAGATCATTTGGCAATATGCCGAAAACCTTGCATGCAACAGAAAGGCTCTTATGACTGCGCTCTGTTTGCAATAGCGAATGCAACAGAGTTTTGTTTCACGTCTAAAATGGGATTCATCGACTATGACCACAAAGTAGAATGAGAGAGCATTGGAAGAGTTGCGTCATAACAGGAATTTTGAGCAAGTTCCCTTCTTTGAGCAGTCGACCTAAGAAGACTACTCAATATGATGATGAAGAGCAAATCCGGGTTTATTGTGATTGCAGATTGCCCGAATGCTTTGACGAACACATGGTAAGTTGTGATAACTGTGGTAAATGGTTCCACTACCATTGCTATGAAATTAAAGAAGAACCACAAGGAGACTGGTTTTGTAAGCGGTGTAACGAAAATTAATTTTTTTCTTAGCTGTGGTGGGTGAAATTATGGGTTCTTTCTTTCGTTTTCTGACATTGTTCTTTTTTTTTTGTCTTAAACGAGGGTATTAAAATAAAATTAATGCCTTTAGTTTGTGTAATGCACTAATTTTGTATTGGTTGGTTAGGAACGATCTCTTTTATCTGTTGTCATGTCATTTGTCACCTTCCAGCTCTTTTATTTTTAGTCCCTTTTTTCTCCTGAACTTGTGTCATCATTTATGTTCATTTGCACATTTCAGTCATGTTATTGAAATACTTTTCAAATAAAGGACAGAGCTCTGTCATGTACTTACACGAAGACAATGTCTGAATAATGTTTTTCCCTTTTCACTAGTAAAAGGGTGGACATTGATATAAGTGTTCTATGTAAATTTTTTTTATACTACACCTTTCAGAAAAGTGCTTTTGTTTGGATTCCAATTTTTTTATTTGATCGTTTTTGTAGCTTTTGGAAAACATTTTTGCATAGGGTTTTTGTTACCCTGACTTTGACTGCACTTTGCCTCCCCAATTTCTGGAATTAAACAACTTTGGTAAATATAAACTGTGCTGCAATATTTTTCAGAAATTCCCCCTCCTAAACGACACCTTAATTACAAAAATAAATGTGTTTCAACAAGAAATTAAAACTACTGTAGGCCTATAAAAAGGAATGGGACCAAAAATTTAATAGACTTTAAGCGGCAAGGAAGTGGCAGTAAAGATCTTAAGTGGCAAAGCTGCGGAAATTTCATTCTGCAATGCTGAGACAGCCATCATGCAGTTGCAGGGTTCTTTCTTATGGAAGTTCAACACATGTAATATTATATTCAGGAGCACTCCTGCGAACAAGCCTGGCAGTATCCAGGGCGGCAATGAAAACTCAGCAGACAGCAGGTACTGTTCTTGCTCTAACGGAGGCAGGAGGGCATCAGTGCATACAATGCAAGTAGACTTGTCATGCACTTATGCTCTGCTCAACGGCAGTGCTGGGGGAGGAAGAGGGACATGGCTAAAAAAAACTTTACCAACAGTGCCGTAATATACTTTGTAAATTTTTAATTTTTTCTCATTTAAAATCTGGTAATTTCTTATCTAATTTTTTTTGAATGTAGGTCGTATTACTTAGTTCTCTGAAAGTGAATAGAGGAAGCTCTTCCACACCAACGGTAAGTCATATATTTATCACCGGACTATTTATGCGCCTAAATTATCCCAGCAAGGAAAGAAGATTTAAAAAAGCAACATTTTTTCTCCAAAGTAATGTTGGTCACTTCAATTATTGCAATGAATGTTGTTTCTTTTTAAAAATAAAACTAAAGTACCTCTCCTTTCTTACGTGTTTTAATACAAATATTTTACAAAAGTACCATCGCATCTATTTATTTGGTGGTTATGCTCGTTGGGGTGCATAACATCCAGAAGATTATCCACCCCAGTTGGTGTGGACTGGACAAGACATCGTGTGTTATACACCCCAGCCGTGAGAGATCCGGGCTCGTTGGGGTGCATAACATCCAAGGGCCTATCCGCACCAGGCTCGTTGGGGTGCATAACGTCTAAGGGGCTATCCGCACCAATAGGTGATGGGGCGCATAACGTGTCTCTCCTTAGGGGCACCAATAGGTGTTGGGGCGTATAAAGTATCACATGCTATTCGCACCAACGCTGGGCCGTATAAAAGTATCCATTTAAGTTCTCCATTGGCGTTTCATTCTCCTTCAGTGTTTGGAAAAGCATGCTATGATAGCGTCCGGGCCGGGCGGCCGAGCTGGGCCGGGCCGGGCGGAAGGGGGATAGAAGGGAAAGGGAAGGGGGCGTCTGGCGCTGGCACGGCGGTGGCACGGCGGGCGCGGGCGGACGGGCCAGCAACACTCAGCCCCCCGTGTATATCTTCTACTGGTGACGTCACGCTTTCTGCCTCGCTCTGCACGGTGCTGCATGAGAGTACAAGCAATGACACATTTGACATATCATTCTTATTTTTAATTTCAGTTTTGTAAAATGTTCAACGTTTCAGTTTTTACAAATGTATCATCTGCTAAAAACAAAAATTATTCTTAGTCTACCTCCAAATATTGTGCAAGTCTGCACTTCTAGTTTACCATGCAGAAATGCTGTGCTCACGTCAACATGGGAAATTTCAAGATCATTTTTAGTGGCACTGGCAAGCATAGTTCGAATAGTTGAGTACCTAAATACTGGTGAGAAGGTTTCCTCATAGTCCAAGCCGAATTGCTGGGTGAATTCTCGTGCTACCAGCCGAGCCTTAAATCTCTCCACGCTGCCATTGATGTTTCTCTTGGTTTTGAAGACCCATTTGCATCCCACGATGTTGGCTCCGTTTGGTGGATCCACAAGATCCCAGGTTTGGTTTTCTTGAAGGGATTGAAATTCTGCCTTCATAGCTTCTGACCACTGGTTCGCCTCACTGCTGGCCATTGCCTCCTTGACATTCCTGGGATCAGATTCAGATTCTGAGTTAATTGCACAAAGATATACTTCATCAAACCTTAATGGAGGTTTTCTTGTCCTTGAAGGATATCTTCTCTCTCGTTCCTGGATAGTTTCCGGCTCAATTCTTCTCTCTCCTCTCTGGGCAGTTTCGGGCTCAATTCTGACTTGTTCCTGTAGTGGGGGTGGGGGTGTCTCAATGGTGACCTCCGTCGTTGTTGGATGTTCAAATAATTCTGGGGTGGGCTCAGCTGTTCCTGTAACACTTGGATTTTCAATGAAAGTCACATGGTATCTCTTGTACACTTTTCCTGGATGGGCAGGGTCTACAAGGCGAAAAGCCTTGCTTTCTTCACAATAACCAACAAAAGTGTACAGTTTGGCAGTTGGTTCAAACTTTGTCCTGTACTCATGCACAATTGAATAAGCCTTGCATCCGAAGATTCTGAGGTGTGAGAGGTCGACCTTCTGACCACTCCAAAGCTCTTCTGGGATATGGTTTTCCTTGGCAGCAGTAGGTGACCGATTCTTCAGGTAAACGGCAGTGTTGATGGCTTCACCCCAGTATCTCAAAGGTAGACCTGACTCAATAAGAAGACATCTAGCTTTAGAAGCAAGGGTCCTGTTAACTCGTTCGGCCACGCCATTTTGTTCAGGGCAAAATGGTGCAGAGGTTTGGTGAAAAATACCCTCCTTCTGCAAATAATTGGCAAACTTTGCATTAACATATTCTGAACCGTTGTCACTCCTCAGGATTAAAATCTTCTTTCCAGACTGGCGCTCAACAACACTTTGAAAATTACAAAATGTGTCAAATACTTGGTCCTTTCGTTGAAGAAGATAAATCCAAGTCTTGCGAGTGAAGTCATCAGTAAAGGTTACAACATACCTTGCACCTGAAAAGGATTCAACGGAGCAGGGTCCCATGACATCAGAGTGGATTAGTTGAAGGGCCTCAGATGTCTCACTTGTGGAGTGCTTAGGGAAGGATTTCCTCACTCCTTTTCCTTCAAGGCAGGTCTCACATGGCTTCTCCTCAATTGGCTTATCTTGCATGTTGACACCTAGGCATTAGCTTCTGAACATTCCTCACTCCGTCATAATTGAGATGTGCCAGCCTCTTATGCCAGATTTCCAGGTCTGCTGTAACTGCTAGATTTGCTTCGTTAGAACAGTCATTATTATTTTCATCAATGTCGACAACAAATAGCCTCTGCTGCTTATGAGCCACAAGGACAACAGTTCCACTTTTCTCAATGATACACTTAGTTGAAGAAAATGTCACGCTGCATCCCATTTCAGTGAGTCTGGATACAGAAATCAAGTTAGTACTTAAGTCTGGCACCAGTAGGGTGTCCTTTAAAACTCTAGTTCTTTTGTTACAATTAAACTCGACATCACCACTACCAGTAGCCTTCATGTTGGATTGGTCTGCAATCGTAACTGTACTTTCATTGGCAGAAAAACTTCTAAACCACTTGGGGCTGTTACACATGTGTGAGGTTGCCCCCGAATCAATGCACCATCTGCTTCTTCTGCTCTCAGAGTCACTCTCCTTCCTTGCACCAATCAAGCAAATTTGTTGCGGAGATCCATTAGGCTCCTCCGTCATCAGGCAAACTTCAGCATCAGACTCACCCTCAGCGTTGGCTATGAAGGCTCGTGGTCCATTACTTGTCTGGGGTCTGTTGGGCGGTGCATGGCCCTGGGCAACTTGAGCGGCAGCTTGAGCAGCAGCTTGGGCGGCTTTCCACTTGTGGCAATCTTTCTTCATGTGCCCAGGCCTATGACAGTGAAAACATTTCCTCTCTTGTCTTGGGACGGTGAAAAGGGCAGAGTTTTCAGCAACATCCCTCTGCTCCCGCCTGCTGGCCTGCTCAAGCAACCTGGAACTCACATTATCAGAAGTAAGAGCTGCTGCCGTGTTTTCCATTGCCATTACTAGCGGATCATAATCTTCAGTAAGACCAGCTAGCATAATTACGGCCAAAAACTTGTCATCCAAAGTTTCATTCATCTCAATTAAAGCTTGATTGCAGTTCATAATATCGTTAAGGTAGGTTTCCATATTACCCTCTAATCGTAAGCGAAAGTCCTCACTTTTCCTGTGAGACCACTTTCTGAGAAACTTTTCTTCAGCTTGTCCCAGGCTAGCTTGGCACTGATGATCCCAGTGCACGACATAATGATAGGATACACTGTTGGTTTCACACTCAACACCATCCTCGAGAAAGCCTTATCATTTTTACCTATATCGGCCTCAACAGCTGAGACAACTCCCCAGAGCCCATCAGACACAAGGTTGGCTTTCATTACAAATGCCCAAGAAACATAGTTACTTGATCCGATGAGCTTCTGGTCCGCCTGTACCGCGGAACCTCCACCAGAAACGTGGACGGTGACTTGCTGTGCCCGTAGAGCTGCTTGTTGGGCTGCTTGCTGAGCTGCGGCTTCTGCTGCCAGTGCTTGCTGTGCCGCGAGTTGAGCCGCCGCGAGCCGCGCTTCCATGTCGTTGAGGTTATGGTTCTCTTCGTCCCCCATGCTTCCAAGCACCCGGCGAAGATGACAGCTGATGACAGCGGTGGAAACTGCGTGCTGGGTCCGTAACCTGTTAGCAGATGAATGGTGAGACAGGAACTGGGTGTCTGATCAGTGTCTGATAGAAGCTACAGCAATTCTGTTCACACAGCGAAGTGACGTCTGGTTTATTGGAGCTCAAATATATAAGGTAGGACAATTGACAGTCGACAAGTTGACGAGCACCAGACAAGGCAGTGAACAATGGCCAACATAGAAATATCAACA
>NW_026267304.1:443506-459416 GCF_000697945.3 Frankliniella occidentalis | reverse complement strand
AAGACTAAATGGGACAGTAAATATATCTTTTAAAAATGTATGTACTACAGTTATCTAAATAGATATCTATGGAGATAAATATATCACAGCACATCACAGAGCATTTAATCTTCATCAAGAAGAGTTCTGTGAATCTCTTCAGAAACATCTTGTGGTGGAACACAATCAGGATCTACATCAATCTGATCATCAGAGGTCCTAATATTTCTGTAGAAATCATGGTACACTGGGTTTACTAAAGGAAGGAGCTCAAGAAGATCTTTTTTCTTTTCCACGCTGATGGGTATTTCTTCGGAGTTGCACGGTTGTGGCTTTAAAGCCTTTGAGCCAAGCTTTCCTCTTCTTCGGAAGCTAACCTCCTTAAAAGGCACATCTTCTTTGAGGGATTCTTTGTACTGTATTGTAGTTGGATTTTGTCTCTGGTAGCGAAACCATTGCACGTTGGTAAAGCAAAAGGGGTCCCCATCTCGGTTCTTTTGTCTGTGGATCAATGGTCCTCCTAGCTTCAGTTGTAACGTTGCAGCAAAATCTAGGAACTTATCTTTCATCTCTACAACATCCATGGATTCTTTCCTGTACTCTACACTCCTCACAAAATTGTAGAAGTTTGAGGGGTGATGCAGTTCGGCTGATGTTCGCCTCTTCTTCTTCTCAATTTGGGCATGAACTTGATCGCATTCCATGTGGGTATGCCCTGGTACCAAAAATTTCTGATCAATTATTTCCAGTGATGGGTGCGTAGCTACAGCTGTAATTAGTGCTGCACACACAATACTATTTTTATTTTGCCCTGAACATGTGTCAGACCACAATGTCAGCTTTTTAACACATGGTGGAATACCAGAAGAAATGTAATGAGTCAGACATGATGAGATTTCATTGGCACCTCGGCCCGCTTCAATCTCAGTCCACATATGGTTGATGCCTTGTTTCTTGAAACAATCAAAGATAGTTAAATTGTACACATTCAGTTGTCTTTTGTAGAAGACAGTTCCAGCTGTCATCTGAGGGCAAGCCAATACTTGTTGTAGGTCAAAGGACGCTACACGGCTTTCCTCAGTTTGGTTGGCTTTGTCCTGCTTCTTAGTCTGATATGCCAGCTGAGAATTTTCATGGTGCTCGTCATGTTCCCTTACAATCTCAGATTTTTGGTCTTCTGATGACGCGCTCTTCAATGCCACAGCAAACGTGTCACATTTCTGACAGGTGTCAATTTGAGGGGGTTTGAATTTTAGACCCGTCTTTCTAAACTCTCTGGAGTATGTACTTCTACTAGTTTTTGGATTACCCTTAACAGTATAATCCTCAAACATTGTTTGAATAGACAGACCAATACCAAGATACATTCTAGATGTGTGACTTCTACCATAGTGGCTACTATATTTTGGGAATCCATGAATATGTCTGTTAATTGCCTCTACAGTTGCATCAGGTGTTTTTCTAACCGAGGGCTTTCTCCCTCTGCGGTCAGTAGATGTCACTCCAGAAAGGGAACGCTTCTTGTTGTCCATAACACGCTTCACAAAGCCATCATTTTCATCTAATGTGGCCAAGAAGCACTTTTTACAAAATATTATGCGAACGCCCCGAACTTCCAACTCATACTTTAAGGTGCAAGTTCTGTTTCTGCTACTTCCACCAGTACTCTGCTTGCAAACTTTCTTGGGCATCTGAAAGACATGATTTGCTATGCAAGCCACTCTCTTATCATGACTTGATTGATTCCAATACTCAGCAAAAATAGTTTTCCTTTCATCTTCAGTAACTTTTTCTGAGCATTTTTGCTTGCATTTAGCAAGTGGCTTCAAACGTTTTGCTGCTACTACCTTATTTGTTGATGTTGTGTATTCACACCCTTTGTTTCGTAGCTCTCTCCTTTCTTTCACTTGGGCTGATTTGGTAGGTTCTTTCGTAGCAGCAGGGGAAGTTGGTGTGTTATTTTCAGAGCAGGCAGGTGAGATGTTGCCATTGCGAGCAGGAGAGTTGATGATGAAGGGCGAGCACTTGAGCTGCTGTTGACAGAGCGAGCAGAGTTTGGCAGAGAAGACTCAGGCGAAGAACCGGTCTCATCTTCCGAGTCAGAAGATGATGATTCTTTGGTTGAACGCTTATCATCTCCCCAGGTTGGATCGTCAAAGTCTGATCCATCAAAATCCCTGCGTGAGTCAGACTCTTCTGAATCATTATCTAAAAACACAATAGGAAAATTTTCACTGTAGTTATATGGGAACATGACAGGAACGGGAAGGGGGACTATGACTAGTAAAATAATACCTGATACGTCAGGTTTCAGTTGTTGCACTGCTTTCCTTTTAAGATGTTGACGATGGTTCCCTTCATCTGCACACAAAAAAGATATAAACATTTTTAAACAAAACACTCAAAATTTAAACTTAAACAGGAATAGCTCAGGGTAAGTACCATTCTTTGCAGAGTAGTTGAAGATCAATTTTTTTCTAGCTTTGTTCTCTCTTATTGAAGGTTCACAATCTATTGATTTTTCAGGTAAACCAGGTGAAGGATTTGAGTCAGAGCAGGCTGTAAATTAAAAAAAAATTAAAAATGAACTTCAACAAAGTTCATCCAAATTTGAAGAGGTAGGTACAACAAATATGAAATAGGATGTCAATTTCAACATTCAATGTACAAATTTTTACCTGATTGTGTTGACACCTCGAAAGTTGTTTTACAACTTGAGGAAAATTCATTGGCCAGTGGTATGGTAGTGTAGCCTAAAGTTCTCCTTGCTGGGGTAGTTTCAGTATCAGTAGCAGAATGACAGCTTGCCCCTTCATCACGGACATCTGTTAAACATGTGAATGCATAAAATAGAAATAAATTTAAATCAATACAAAATCTTTTTTGAACAGTACCCTCTTCAAAGTATCTTTTAACCATATGTTCTGAAATCTTACATGATATAGGTGTATTGAAAAATTTATTGTGTGCAAGACCAAAAGAAGTCAATTTACCTGGTTGTTTTGTCACCTCTGAAGTTCTTGTAGGACTTGTAGTCTTTGAGAAACATTTGTTGGCCAGTGGCCTGGTATAGCCTAGAGTTCTCCTTGATGTGGTAGATTCATCATTTTCAGTAGCAGAGTGACTGTTTTCCCCTTCACCACAGTCATCTCTTGAACATTCAGCTGAAAGCATAAAGTAGAAATAAATAGCACTTATGTTTCTCAAATCTTACATTCTATAATAAAAGATTAACTGTGTTGAAGACCAAAATAAGAAGTCAATTTACCTGACTGTGTAGACAAGTTGTTAATTTTGGTAGCAGGACTCAATTTATCCGAAGAAGTTTTTGAAGTGCAGCTATTGGCCTCATTTGGTTTACTTGATAGAACTTTACTAACATCATTAATTTCTTTTCTGGAGTTTTAATGTATTTGGTAGAGTTTGGACCTTTAAATGCTGTAGGTTTGCAGGGAACAACACCCACTGATTTAAAGTTGGAGTCTTTATTGTTGACAACTGCCAATTAAAATAACTTCAAATAATGATAATAATAAAAACAGAATCCTGTGTAGTATGGACTTGAACAGAATAAACTATTAGACTCAAAAATATCATTTCAAATACATAAGGGTCTGCCCCCTTAATAGCTCTTTAATATTTTTGATGATAACACAATGTATGAAGGAACCTTACCTGAGTTTCTTAATTGTGATGAGATTCTGATGGGGACACCTAATGTTTTCTTAGTCTGTGGGACATTGATTGGATTTGCACTGCTATCAATAGATGAAAATAAATTCTCACTATCTTTCTTAGGTGAAGACGGTACATTCTCTTTGTCATGAGCAGCCGTTGTGCCTGAAAGTAAGCATAAAATAAGCTAACTTAGACTTGTGAACTTTGCGGCCTTGACTTACCCACACAAGAATAGCCTCCAATACATACTTAAAACTGTTGTGGAGGGAGATGAAGGGTAATCCACAAGCTTTACTTTCTTTTTGGGGGGGTGTCACTGAATCCAAAGACGAATCTGTGCGACAGAGGGGGATTTCAGTTACTCTTTTCAAGTTCAAGTTAATTGAAATACGTAGTTAATTTGCTCGTCTTGAAAGAAGCCCCCACCATGAGCTCACCTTTATAGGGTTTATTCTGAAGCCAAGACTCGCACTTTCTCTGAGCTGAAGTCGCGATTGCAGCTGCAGCGAAGTCTGGGTTGAGAACTTGGAACTCTGATCCAGTATAGGAGGCGGCATCATCAAACCTCTCATTCCGATCTCTTAGTTTTCTTTTCTCATTTCTAGAATCTATTTAAAATGGGCAAAAAATTATGAGCAGTTGAAGATAAAATACACTGAGCAATCTGGGCCTAGCTGGTTAAATTGCAGTTGAATATTACCAATTTGATAGATCAAAATAACAAGCACCTTTCAAGACTGGTGGCTCTATACCAATCTTGGCAAACATGGCTTTTGTCCGATTTGAATTTTGCAAACCCGGCATGATGACTTGTTATGACTTGTAAGATAACCTGTAAAAAGAGTGGAAAGAGAGAAAATAATATATGTTAAAAATCCTTGGATTAACAGAATTGAGATTTAAATTAACATTTTCCTCGAGTGAATTTACAATTTAGAGAGAGAACCATAACCTATTAGCTTAAGTTGAGACAAAATGCACATATACCTAACAATTTTTGACAAAACAAAGTTGAACTTAAACTTGAAGTTGTATAAGCCTTTTTTTTTTTTGAAGTACTTGGCTTTTCTTTAACTCAGTATGGCAATAACATACCTTAAACTTCGACATTTTTAGTGACATTTGCAATTTCAGGCACAAAATACTAATAAAAATAAACATGACTGACTCCTGTTTGGTTAAGAGACACCATAGCCTTTGAGAAAAGAAGAGACCTTTGGTTTTGGTTGTTCAAGCTAGGTAAAGCTACGTCAAGCAGTCGAGTTCCCGTACAAAGCCTCTGGTGGCACGGTGTATCGCCGAGGTTAGCTGGGCGTGAGCGTCGATACCCCTCTGACTTGTCTCCATCAGAGAGCTAAACTCATCTCGTAACAAAACTGTCCAGTGATCAAATCTAGTCATTCATTGATTTAAAATGATGACATCAATATATATTAGGTTTTCTTGTGATCATTTTCTATCTAATCACATGAAAGACTGACAATAAAAGATAAAAATTATGTCCAGTGAGGCTGATGTTCGAGCTCTGAGACCCAAAGTAAAGTAACAGCTTAACAGAAAATTCCAGTTATCAATACTGATCAAGAGTTGCTTACATTGCTTCATTATTTTAACATAATGATAGAAAGAAGGATACTGCCCATAGCACCAAAGTAACATGCCTTAAAAACTGCTGTCTAATAGAAAAGCGGATAATTCATAGAAAAACCATACTGTCTGAAATAGCGTCTGAAATAGTCTAAAACCAATGTTCAAATATTAAAATTTTGAATTTAATTTATTCGCAAAAGAGACAGGTTAAGAATTTTGAAACCATAAAAGGTGAGGGGATTATTTCGGATTCTATAGCCTAATACGCTTCCCTTGGAGGGATTTATTCCTACCACGACAAATGAAAGATAACCCCATAACCAAAATGACATAAAAGAGAGCTCATTTTGAGGGCCTCCTTTGTTTCATGCAAAAGTTATATAACATGGTAACTATAATGAAATGAAGTTCAGATCACAACCTTTTTTCAATGTCAAAACAGACCTCCAGAATGCATTTTTTTTTACAGTTACCTCTTACAGTTACCTTTATGGATGTAATTTTGCCAAATCCGTCACCTTTGGGTATACTAACTCACAAAAAGTAGTTGTAGGAATAGGTGTAGGAAAAACTAACTATGCCAGATATCAAACTAGGGGAAAAACCGTTAGGATAGCAGCATGATGCCCCCGCGTAATTTTTGCACAAATGTTAACGAAATCTTAAGAAATCTATCGAGAAGTTACTCAAAGTACTTACAAAACATTCGAATGAGTGAAGGAAGAAAGAATCCGAAACTAAAGCTAGTTTGTTGTTGTCTGACTAGTGACCGCAAAGAAAGGCGCGAACAACCTGCAGTTCGTTTAAAGGCCGAATGCTCTAGAAGCTCAGTACCAACATACTTCAGCTAAACTATTCAACAACTTTAAAAAATATATTTTAAAGTATTTCAACGCTCTCAATATTCGTACTAATATTGATGATACCTGAATTTAGTTCCCGTTTAAATATGACTGGCAGCTAACCTCATGTTGTTACTTACACATTCGACAACGCAGATGTTGGTATCACTACAGTTCAACGACCCCATTCTCGAGGCTGACCTGCCACACTGTTTGTTTTCGTGATCACTCGCACAACAGAAATAAAGACCAACGACAACGCCTGGTATTCATTTGGGAAAATTAGAGTTTCTGCAATGGATTTAAATTATTATAAAAAAAGATGCGAGGAACTATCGGAGAAGAATGAACGAATGAATAATATGATTGAACGGTAAGATGTTAACAATGACTGGAAAATTGAGGTGTTTCCTCTGATTCTCAGACCATTTCAATTCTCCACACTCAAACCATAAATGAACAAAAGATGTTTTATTTAATTCAATTTTGGGGATATGTTTCGATTTTACAATGTAAAATTAGGTTATATATTGCTTATGGAAATAACATGCTGATGGCCAAATAATTTCTCCGAAAGCTAACTCAAGAAATGAAAAGTCAGCGTTTGTTCATGTCCCAAGTAAAAGTGAAGACATAGATAAGAAGCTCTGATGACTATTTACTGGGAGAGAAAGTTGCCCTAAATTTACAGGCAAAGAAATAAGAAAAATTCCATTTGTGATATCACTGGTTGTCTCTCTTTTTGTCACAGCATGAAGGACCTTCTTTTGGGTTGCGACACAAGCACGGCATCTGCAAACACAGAAACAGATATTGTAGGTAAGTAACAAAAACAAACATTTGATTTAAAAGTAAATGTCACATTTCTATTTCATTTAAGTTTGATTTTTAAAATTGAAAATTAGATGGAGACAATATTGACCTTCCATTAAGATTGATCTCTTATTTACTTTCAGAAACTACTGCATCAGCTAGCCCTATATTCAAGAGTAATCCACGTGTAAGACGGTGTCTAAATTTTGATCTGCCTGCTGCCGCTGAGGGCAGTAAAAAACCAGAATTGTCAAGCAATCAGCCTAATCCACTAGCTGCTGAACTAAAGCCAAAGTTGTTGTGTAGTTCTGATCAAAATACTATGAAATCTCTTGCTGGAGAAAATAAGGTACAATGGTTGAGTAGTTTGAACTTAAAGAGAGGAACTGCAGCAATACCAAATGAATTAAGCAGCTATAATGTCAAATGTAAAGCTGCTGAAGTGAAGCCAATAAAGTGCAGTAAGTCTAATGACAAACCAAAATCTGCTGAAGTCAATAAGCCACTGTGGTCTAATAGTCAAACTAAATCAAATGCTGCAGAAGCCAAGCAAATGAAAAGATCAAGTAGTTATGACAGGTCAGTTTTAATTTTGTCAAGTTGAAACCCAATCTTACTGTTCAAAGTTAGTCACAAATCTAAAACAAATCTGACTCATTTCCATTAACAGGCTTCCAGAGAAGGAAAATCCTCCTTATGCTTTCAAAGGAAAGACTGTAAGAGGAAATAAAAGGAAAGCATTCCCAGGACATGCTTGCACAGACTGTGAGGGAGTAAGTGAATGCAAACACTATAAAGTTACAAACAAGAGTCTCTTTATATATTTCACAAACAAACATCCTGTATTCTTTACAGTATTACGAGTGTGCTGGAGTGCAAGGTGATATCAATAAGGTTTCTCGTCACAGGGCTCAGCACCCACCTGTGCGCTCTCCAAAAGGTAAGAAGAATAAATTGGCATTCATAGAAGTGAAGTACTAATACCTGTACAAATTCATGTTGAAACTACATGTGTGCATTTTAGGGTTCTGGAGTTTGGATTTCCCAAGCACTCAGGAACTGCGGGAGAGGCAGTCAGCGTTACCTTCTCCTGAAAAAGAGTGGAGATTCTAATGTTTCTGTTTTATTATTTATTATTATTTAATACTCACATTATGTCTATATACATAATTCTATATTAGTTATCACTCACATCATGGCTATGTACATAATTCATTTAGATATAATTCAGTACAAAGCTAGATATAATAAAATGAAAGAACTGACCTGTTTCTCTGCTTTATTCGTCTTTTCAATATTCGTTGGGTTTGTCATTCATATGCAGTAAGAATGCAGCAAGACCTATCATAAGCAAATATGTACATTTGAAACAGTTTTTAAAAATAAATGAAATTAATGAGTCATTCTTATACTCATTTAAAGGAAAACATACCTTCTTGAAGAAAAGCAGCAACATAACCTGCTGAACGCTTACTGACACACCGACTTGTTACTTCAACATCGACGGAAATAGCAATTACCAAACAATGACTTTTAATTTTTAATTTCAAATATCTTTGAACTGATTCCACTAATACACCCCAGGGAAAGTGACTACAGCAAAATACAAGACGCTGTTCGGATGGCGTAAAGAATCGTCTGCAAAAACTGCTTTCTGCTCTTTGTTGAGATGTTAATTTCTCATAGCGTTTGTTGTCACTCGTTAGTGTTATTGACAGACGTCTTATTCGAAGTAATGTTTGGATCGTGAATTTGATAGCTATCATTCGCGCACCCAAGTAACAAAAATTGAGTGTAATATGCAAATGAGAGACTGACAGTAATGTGGCTGTGGTACCTTACGCTGTCGATGTTATGTGCCAGAAGTCAAGCTTGTTTGAAATCCACATCAGATTACAGGTAGGCCCTAAAATCGAAATTCGGAAAACCGGGTGAGAGGTTATCTCAGGGACTCTAAGCCATAATTTATATATTCTTGACAACATATAGAGACAGATTTAGCTACTCGTTTGAAAGAAAACCACTGTTTGTTGGAGGCTGATAGAAAATATTGAAATTATAAATATAATTCCCAACCTGTTGCCTTAGGCAATGAGATTTACTATTACCTAAACCCTCAAGAGGTATCTTGTTTTGTTTTGTGAGAAGCAGCAAAGTACTCACATAAATCAAAGCAAGTGACGCAAGTCAACATTAGGACAAATTTAAATCTGCTACAGTGACGCAACTGTACTTGCGACAAAATCTTGCTTAAAATAGTGGCGCAAGTATACATACGTCACTTTCATTGACTGAAGAGCCCAGAATTTGACTTACGACATATTTTCTGAGCTCACACAGCCCTGCCTAATTTGAATAAATAAGATTTGATTGGACCAAAAGATGCGCATTAACTTAGAGAATTTTATGCAAGCAATAACTCAGTTAGTGTCGTAAGTGCACTTACGTCACTCTTATGGATCACCACAGATATCTTCTCTCCGTAGAATGTTGCGCAGTAAAGGGCTCCCCCTAAAAACTCTCGCATCATGTAGGCTACCAACTTCTCCTATGTATGCATCTGTTACAAGCAATGTGTGGTCTACAACAGCTTGAACTTTAATCGAATAGCAAAACTTATAATTGCGATAAGCAGCTTTTTCTATAGTTGGCGCTATGATGTTTATATGGGAACCATCCATTATGCCCACAATCCCAGGAAAGTTTGAGATGCGTTCACAGTTTGCTTTGATGCTGTTGCGTTTTGCTTCGTTTGGCCATGTGATGTAAGTACCACGCATCTCACGCAATGCTCTGATTGTTAGAACGTAGTGATCATGAACTTCTGATTTGCTGACTCCAAATCGTAGGGCAACACTCCTAAATGAGTCGGGGGTTGCCATGATCCACACAACCATTAACAGCATATGAGCCACTGGACGTCTCTCTCTGATCAATAGCTCTTCTTCAGTTAAGTAGTCTCCAACTTCTTGAAGTAAAATCTGGAAAGGTTATGGTAAGTTCAAGAACATAAGAGCACACAGAGTTCAAGGAACATCTTAACTCACTTCAAAGAGTGGCTTAGTCAATCTGAAATGCCATTGGAATGATGGATCTCCTAAAATACAATATTCATTGATATCCACAGTAATATGTTCCCAGAGATTTTTATCATCATCATCTGAAAAACGAATCACAAAATTTTAAACCTGACATAATCAAGTAGAGTATTTACCAGAGAATAAGGTAAAGCAATTACCATCCAAAAGGTCAATCAGAAGGAACGCTACAGCTCCAGCCATCACCCGATGGTCGACTTCCATTTGTTCACAACGAAACTTAGAATAAATATCAAACAAAATATCAGAACTAGAGCTAGAACTCAACAGATCTGATCTTTGTTTTGATTTTAAAACAGCAGACAGCCGTAGCCGTCACTTGTCGTCAATCCCTAAGCCACAGCCTTTTCGCGTCTCAAGGCTGAGCGGCTAGCGGCTCAGTTTGGAAAACGTCTACTTGGGGATCTCTAGTTAACACCGGTGCGTGCGTGCGTGCGTGCGGACGAGCGCGCCTGGTCGGCGCGGAGTGCTTAGATGGCCTCTCGCTGCTCCTAACACCTCTTAAGTTCATCGAAGTACATATTTTTGGAAACGAGACAGTACAAGGATTATAATTTTGTCACAATACTTGTATTTATTTGTCACATTTTCGATAGACAGTCTTTGAAACGACGACGTTCGCCCCGCAAGCGGGGGAGGTTATTTTCAGATCGACTTTTTCACCGCTTAGACACGTTTTAGTCCATAACATAAAGCGAGCCGATTATTCGCCTGTCTTTAAGGTTTACATTGATACTTTTAGGCTTGCGATACGACGTCGGGTTCTCGAGAAAATTCTGTTTTTCACTCAAGGCTTGCCGAGCAGGTGGACCGTGGGGTATGGGCAGAGAGAAGGGAATGTTTCTGTTCTTTGGTGGCGGCGGTGTGCGGTGTTTGTGATTGGTGTGTAAGTTTTGAATTTTGAAATCTCTATCAGTCTATTTGGTTTGGTTAATTTTTAAGTTAAGCAGTGACCCTACGCCATGGACGACGAGATAGATTATGACGAAGAGGCTGCAGAATTGTTCATGTTAGCTATGTTCTTTGATGACGACGATCGGTTTCAATTTAATGGTAAATTTATTTGTTAGGTTAGATGATTTTGCTATTTGATATAGATAATTGATTCCCAATGTTGAATCCTTGATCCTTGTTTCTTCCAGAGCGATCGAGAATCTGGGTTGATATTGAAAGCTGGAGGCGACTGGGTGATCCCCAATTTGAGAAGCACTTCCGAATGGATACATCATTATTTGAGGTACTATATTTTTGTCACTTGCTGTTTGCTCAGTTTTCAAAGGCATGTACAGTTTTCTAAAATGTGATAATGTTTTCAGGTATTGCTGGTAGCAATTGGCCACCATCTGGAAATTAATGATAGATGGCAACGAAGCAGTCAGAAAGGCCTTGACATAGCGCTTCTTATGGTGTTGTGGATTTTAGCCACACCTGATTCATTCCGTGCAGTTGGAGTGATATTTGAGGTGGCTGAAGGAACAGTGCATTTTCATTTCAAATACATAATTGAGGCATTAAGAGAAATGGCTGTGTATTACATTCAGTGGCCAGGGGAACTTGAACAAGAATCTATTGCAGCAGCATTTGAAGAAATGTATGGGTATCCAGGAGTGGTCGGTTGCATAGATGGCTGCCACATAAATGTTACAGCTCCACTAGAGCAGAAACAACGCTACTTTGATAGGAAGCACAATTACTCTATACTACTGCAGGGTGTTTGTGACCACCGTCTTGTCTTCCGAGACGTGTCCGTTGGCCAACCAGGAAGTGTTGGAGACAAACAAACCTTCTCACGAAGCCCTCTGGGCCAAAATATCTTTAGAGATCCAACTATTGTGTTTGACAACCATCTTTTGGGTGATGGAGGTTATACATTAACTGATAAGGTACAACCAGATTACCTCCATTTCAATCAATGCATTGCAACCTATCCAATGTTGATATTTTTTGATTTTTTTTTCCTTTTAGGTGCTAATACCGTACAGGGATAATGGCAATCTTACCAGATGCCAGAAAGTCCATAATTATTACCTTTCAAGAAGTCGGTCGTGTGTGGAGAGGGCTTTTGGCTTGCTAAAAGGAAAGTGGAGGTGGCTTAAGTATTTCCACAACTACTGCATCGATTACTTGGTTGACAGTATCATGGCTTGCACTGTACTTCACAATTTTATCATCTTGGAAGGAGATATTGTTGAGGTCAGTGGTTTGTTTTTTTTAATGACATGAACAATTTTACTTTTTGAATGTTATTATCTGCTTGTGTCATTTCATATTTGTTATTTTCTTATCAGGAAGTTAACCATGAAGACGCTGGAAATGAGGTTGAGTTGCGACAGCTCATCAATGAGGCAAAAGCAAATGGCATTTTAAAGAGAGATTACATCGCACAATATTTGTTTGCGTAGTGTCATTTGAACCTTGTATATAGCACCTTCTGTCTTAGTCCCTTTTATATCTGTATATATTTTGACTCCTTTACCCAATCAAGTGCAGCTAATATCTTTTAAAAAGTTAATTCTGGTTGTTTTTTTGTGACACCTTTTTACTAATCAAAGCTTCCAAAATTTTGTGGGTTGTGCTTCCCTACCACTTTTTGTAATGAATGCAGTGATAAGAATGTTGTAGCTACTCAATTTAAGGTACCAAGCCAATTTAAGCCAATTTGTAGTTTTCCTAATGGGAGTGCAATGTATATGATTTTAAATAAATTTTGTCAGGATGATATCAAAGATAATAGAGTATAATCATTTTCAAGTTATGAAGAACAATAACTCAACTAAACTTGAGTTTTGATAAAAAATATGAACATAACTAGATCTCAGAGATCAATTGGCAAACTGAAAACATGTCTTTGGATAACAATATCAACATAAGTAGATCTATAGAGATCAATTGAAACAATATCTATACGACGAGATCTTAGAGATCAATTGAAAAACTGAAAACATCTTTTGATAACAATATCAACATAAGTAGATCTATAAAGATCAATTGAAACAATATCTATACGACGAGATCTTAGAGATCAATTGAAGAACTGAAACATATCTTTTGATAACAATATGAACATAAGTATATCTATAGAGATCAATTGAAACAGTATCTATACGACTAGATCTTAGAGATCAATTGAAAAACTGAAAACATATTTTTTGATCACAATATCAACATTAGTACATCTATAGAGATCAATTGAAAAACAGAGTAAGACTTTGGAAGTGATCACAATGAAGGTGAGTTCTGATCTTTACTTTGCTGTTGCTTCTCCGCGTAAGCATTAGCAAAGATCCAAAAAGCATTTGACTTTTGGACTATTGCCTGAAGTTCCATTTCCTTTTTTGATTGCCGTCCCTTAAGGACCAGAGGGCGTGCCCTTGACCCCACCCTGAAAGTTCTGTCAGGAAGAGTGCTTGGAGGGCTTGAAGCTGCATTCTGCTGAAAGAATTGATCAAATATGTAATCAATCATGCATGTCCACACAGTTAATCTTAAAAGGGTAACCATATCCCCACTCACCATCAGAAGTTGCGAACTAAAGCTAGATGATCCAGGCACTGCGTTTAGGCGGCTTGAGGAAGCTGAGCTCTGCTGAGAGAATTATGAAGTAAGTATTTATGTAATGTCCACAACAGAGTAACAATGATAATAGAATGAAATTTCCTACACACCACTTGAAGTTGTGAGCTGAAGCCAGATGAGCAGGTGTATTTGGGCTCACAGGTAACATTTCCTTTCAGTAACTCTCCCATAATTTCAAAGAACTCCACTTCCTTTTCTGAGAATCCATTTTGCAACGGGTGCGGTCTACCCGTCCCGTGCACTTGACCACTGTGAGTCGGATTAAATGACAATTCATTCGAAGACGAATTAAATTCGAAGACGAGAAGCACTTGACCACTGTGAGTCGGATTAAATAGAAGGGCAAATCATTCGAAGACGGGATTAAATTTGAAAGTCGGATTAAATAGAAGGGCAAATCATTCGAAGACGGATTAAATTCGAAGACGAGATGCAAGACGTAAATAAACAGTTCACTTGGCCCGACCGCCCGTGTGCCTCATCGGCTGGTGGCCTGTTAGCCTCGCACCAGCCCCAAAACCAGTCGCACGTTGACGCGCACGGCCACAGACATTCGACGGCACTCTAGCACATTTCTGGGTAGGACCACGGCAAGCAGAAGGCATTTTGACAAAAGTGTGAAAACTGTAATGTAAGCAACGACAGAGGAAGAAAGGCTGATGTTTCGAGTCGGTCGTAGTCTTTGATGCAGGGTCAATGTATAAAAAACCCCAGCCGGAGCGATCAGTATCAGGACTCCCCGTAAACGTAAGTTATTCTGTCGTCTTGGAAGTTCATCTGGAGGTTAGAGGCGACGCATATTTCTTTAATTTGCAGGAAAACCAGACTCGAGCGCCAATTTTTTATTAAGCGTTTCCGATTCTACCCAAAATTTCCCTTCCGATTGTTTACTTGACTGACTCCAGCTCGAGGAGTCACTCAAGTAAACAATTACCACTTTTTCTCTCCCATTTTTGTGCTCACAAGTTGCCAAAACTGCGTATGGCGCACAGGTTTATCATATTCTTCTCTATTAGCAAGCAATATGTGAGCAAGTTCTATTTTGGCAAAGATGCTCCAGGTGGCAACTAAAAGTGAGTTACAAATGCAATGCATCATATTAAGGCATGTTACTATTCGCAAGTTATTTTAGAGAATTAAACCTAAAATAAAGGTACTCACCTTTACAGAATTTTGCCAACTCATCATTTAAGGAGATGCCAGAATCTGTAATTTCAGTAGTAGCTGTGGGGAGGATACTGTCCTGCTCAGGTGGATCTTGCTGAGGATCAAATTCTGTTCCTTTCAAAGACATCACGTCACCTTTTCCAAAGGCGACATCCAACACTTTGTACAAAGATGACCGCCTTCCGTCTTTTGTCATTTTGTTGTAGAGATCAAGTTTATTTCTTCTGATCCTTCTCAGGTCACTAATTGAACCGTGAACATTTAGAGTTTTGAGTACAGATTTTATGTGAGATAATACTAGCTCATGTGATCCACGGTCAGGAAAAGAGTCCTTGTGCAATATTAATTTCCTCAAAAGAACCACCTCTCCTTCTTTTGAGTTAACAGAAATGACTTCTTCAGAGGCAGCAGTAGCTAAGAAAGAAGACTACATTAATGCCAAAACCTCATTTAGATAGATAATACATAAGTTACTAGGAATAATCTACTTAAGACCAACCAGAAATTTTTCCATCCAAGAGGCATTTTCTAATTGAAATTTTTTCATGTTTGCCTGATTTGCTGTTTGAGAGGCCCTCAAGAAGAGTTGCCAAGTTGGCAAGCTCACAGGAACTGAACTAAAGAAAAATAATACACAAATGTAGACAATTCTTAAAAAAAGATGGGTAGAACAGAAATGCAGGGTAAAAATACCTTTACTAAAGCAGTGTCTTTAGTGGTGCACACAACTGTCTCCACGACTTCATCTAAAACAGTGACAAAACCAGCTTTTGACATTTCAGTCGTCAACATATCTTTCAAATCATCCTGAAATTGAGGAAAATACAATGTAATAAACCCGACAACCTACCCATCCCCTTTGTGAACAAACAATTATCTCTACTCACAACAGCCGTATCTGCTACATGCAGCATCTTGCAGTACACACTGTCTTTAAGTACTACATCAAGTTCTGGTTCCTCATCAGTTTCATTGTCAATGTTAATTCCAATATCATCAGGTATTGTGCTTTCTTCTGTGATAGTTGGTCCCCTTTTTTCTGAAATAATTTTCCCCCCAGGTTGACTCCTTTCTTCTTTAATAATTTCTTCCGCTTCTTCTATTATTAACCTGTCTAAAACATATTCTTGAAATTGCAGTTCTTTGAGCACTGCATCAGCAATAGTA
>NW_026267304.1:440346-443456 GCF_000697945.3 Frankliniella occidentalis | reverse complement strand
GGGGGGGGGCGGCTGTGCAAATAAAAACAGCCCCGCGCCGATGGCCCCGGGTAGCCTATTGGTCGCGCGCATGTTGCGACTTGCACAGGAAAGCGGCTCGCTATTGAGAGCCGAGGAGACGCACAGTGCCTCTCTCTCTCTCTCTCTCTCTCTCTCTCTCTCTCTCTCTCTCTCTCTCTCTCTCTCGAGAAAGCCCGCGAAAGCGCACCCGTACTAGCCGTCCCAATATTAATACAAATTACCAGTGAAAAAAGTGGAAAAACGATCAAAAACCTTCTTAAGTGAGTAGAACAAACAGTGCGACACCAGTGGAGCTAATTACTTCAAGTGGAAACGTCACGGACAATCTACCAGGAAGAAAATTGTTGGGGCCGCCCAGGTCCTAACCTCAAACTACCACTATTCCATCAAACTAAGTCAGGAAATAGCCAAGAAAAATGTTGTGTCAAAATCGACCTCTATATTCAAGTGTGCTTCAACCCCTCTCTATCTCAGTGACCAATTTTAGTGAAAATTTATACCAAACCGACCAAGACTTTAACCTCAAATCAACAACTCCAGTGCCCAACAACATCCCATCAAGAAAGCTATCAGTGGTTTTAGAGAAAACTCAAGACTTCAACCAAGACCAATTGCTACGTGCTGCAGCCGATGTCGTCGGCGGCAAGAACATTCATTATGTCTCAAGACTCAGCGGGGGGCGATTTTGCCTCTACTTCACCTGCGAATCAGCCGTCACTACAATCTGCGAGCACGGAGGTGTCTACATCAACGACACGTTTTTGCCGTGTCGTAAGTACGTCTCCGATGCGACCCAAATTTTCATCTCCAACTGCCCACCAGAAATGCCCGACGATGCCCTTCTAAATTTACTCAAACCATACGGCAAACCAGTCTCAACGCCGACAAGGCTCAGCGTCAACACCATCCATGATGATCTCAGGCATGTAAAAACCTGGAAAAGAACCCTCTACATGAACATTCCAAAGGATGCCCCGCCGTGCCCAGAAGTACTCCACGTCACAAGCGCAGAAGGAACTAAACACACGTTGTATGTCAAAACAATCAAAAACCCATGCAGTTCGTGCAGAAGCTCAAGTCACCCAGCCGAAGAATGCCCGAAGAAAGAACAACAAATGGACCAAGTGTCAACTAAGAGGGGTCCCGCACAATCTTAGGTTAAGCGAAGCTACCTTACGTCTTACTCTAGGGGGCGCTAGTGCACAGCTTGCAACGGTTTAATAACTAAAGCAGCGTTTGCCTCTTAATCCTTTCTTTTTAATCAGTTCAAACAAGTCCCTCACTCTCTCACCTTACACAGTGGTTCCCTCTCCGAAGCCTTCCGCGTGCCACTCGGTTCAGGTCTGGAGCGCGTCTAACAGCTGGCGGCCGCCGCGAAGCCCGCGAGGCCCTTGGCGAGCGACCGCGGGGGTGCAAATCAGCGAATTCAGCACCCCTGCGCCCGCTCGGTGCGGCTCTCGGGGTGTCGCAACGGCACTGATGCATGTTTAAGTTGCAGATTTCACAATCGACAGCGCGCGGCGAGCGACCTATTTGCCGGTCACTTTTGACAATGCTAACACAAGACTTCCCAGCCTACACACCAGCTCCACCATTGCGTCTCTCCACAAAAGTAAGGAATCAAGTCAAACCCCAAACAAACCAAAACCCCCTGAAAACTTCAAGCCATAACGAAATTCAAGTCAAGCCCACCCTAACCTCAAAACTTAAGCGCCCCAGCGAGCCGTCCGAGCTTCCCGTCGTCGCCGCTTCTGCCGCTGCTGCTGCTGCAACCACGACCACCAGCCCAGCTGTTCTAACCTCCCACAACTCTCCCATTCCAATCTCCATGACCCGCAAATCACAATCAGCTGTTGTCACCCAACACTCCTCCATACTCAAACCCCAACCCCAGTCAAACCCTGAAACACCCACCTCAGAATTCCTCTCAAACCAAAAATCCTCATCTTGTGCCTCCAAGAAAAGACCCCTCTCACCTCTGTCATCCTTACCATCAGACTCATCAAAAGCCCCTAAACAATCTGTAATAGAAGAATTGAAAGCTAAGGAACAAGAGTGTGATCAACTTGAAACTATTATTTGTTCAATGTCATTTGATGAAACCAAACTATCAGAGCAAACTTTTACTGACATAATTTGTTATTGCAAGAGGGATATTAATATGAGAAGAGTAGTCTATACATACACACATATCTTCAAAAATGTTTTTGATGTACCAGAACTTTTAGCCAAACTAAATGAACTGTCTGTTTTATGTCCAAACAATAATTTCCTTAGCAGAATTATTACAAGTGCCAAACGTAATTTAAGTGCTCAGCCAGTATGATCCTACCACAACACAATTTGCCTTGTATTTAAAAACAAAAACAACCCTCTCTCCCTCACTTAGAAACAAATCTGTAATTTTTGTTTTTCATTCAGTGCTGTATTAAAATACTACACTTTTAGACGCAAACAAGCAGCACTGCATGCTCGCTGCTTTGACAGCTATTTGTGACAAACAAAACTCAAACCCTTTCGACCCATTTTGTACTAAATCCCCCCAATAAATCGATTGCTAAACTAAACTCTCTCTCTCTCTCTCTCTCTCTCTCTCTCTCTCTCTCTCTCTCTCTCTCGCACTCCCTTCGGCCCAGGACCCTTTGTCTTGAAAGGTCCGGGATGGCGTATTTACACACGTCACCGGGCCGGAGGTACGCAGTAAATCCAAGAATTATTGGGAGAGAGAGCGGCAATGAGCGACCTTCGAACCCTCGTCAAGCTGACGTCCCCTGTGCACCGGCCCGCGGCCTGCGCAACGCGTGCATGCTGTAAAATCTGGGCGTGACGTTCGGCGATGTACCCGGGAGGCCCCCCAATAGATGCAGGATGCCCTCAAGTGCATGCCATTGCCCTCAATCGGGAATGGCATGATGGGGAAAATCTCCAAAAATAAATGGGCACCCCACCCCATACCTTGCCCCCCGCCCACGCCTGCTGCCCCTGCCGGGAGTAGGTTTGGTTGCCTACACTGCCGGCGCTCTGCCCCTAGGGCTCACTACGCCCTCCTTATCCACAGCACTGCGTGCTCCAGCCGCCACAGCCTCCCC
>NW_026267304.1:438121-440186 GCF_000697945.3 Frankliniella occidentalis | reverse complement strand
TCCGCAACAGAAGGCCAGACTAGGCATCACGGAAAAAAAAGATTCGCTGAGCCAGTTAATATATTGACTGGTATCTGGACAGACAAGCACATAAACTTCTGTAACCACTATATTGTCTACTCTAATCAATCATTGGCTGTGCCAGTCAAAAATTAGCTTAAGAGCTCATCCCTTACCTAAATCAGTCGAGGTCTGCCTTACTGATGCAGGCAAATCATTATTTCATACAACTTGTCTTTGACTGGCACAGCCAATGATTGATTAGAGTAGACAATATAGTGGTTACAGAAGTTTATGTGCTTGTCTGTCCAGATACCAGTCAATATATTAGCTGGCTCAGCGAATCTTTTTTTTCCGTGATATCCCTGTAGGAACAGTGGCCTACCCCCTAGGCGTCCAGCGCCCCCCACAACATGCAACTACACCAACAACGCAACCCCCAGTCTGGCTGGCCCCGGGCAGGCACGAAGGAGAAGGTGCGAGTGAGAGAAGGGCTAGCGCCATGCCCGGCACGCAGCCCAGCTGCGGCGGGCCGTGGTCGCTCTACTGGTGGCGTTCCCTCCTGTCGCGGCTCTGGAAGCAGCTTGGGCGGATGACCCGTGGGGCTATGAACCCTTCGTGGGTCCACGGCCGGACGGCGAGCTCGGCGGCCGCGCGCCTCGCGGCCCAACTGGAGAGAGACCATGTGTGGCTTGGAGAGAAGGGACACCTCCACGAACAGATGGGTCCCGCATGTGTTCCGTATGCACACATCCAGTCTTAGTTTGTTCCGTATGTGCGCATAAGGACTCTATGCGTGGCAGACGGGGACACACATTACGAACAGATGATAGGGTACCGTATGTGTTCCGCATGCACTGCCAATGAATTGCCGCTAGATGGCGCTTCATTTAGCGCGTCTCCAACTTAGCACGTTTTTCTTTTAAATAAAAATATGTTCTGAAGACATTGACTTTTAATTTTGCGCAGTATGTTTTCATTAAGATATGTCCTCACCGACTACGTGAGGCATTTGTTAGAAAGCCAATCATACTCTAGAAGTAAATTGTTAAATTTTAACTCTCGGAGGTCCCGACAACGACGCCTTGCTTGGGTGGTACTCCTGAGTTGTCGTCCATGAGCTGCGCACCGTCGTGCCTCTGAGAGCCTCGACAAAATTTTAGAATTAGCAGACTCACTGCAGCGATAGACTCGCGTCGTTACAGTGGTACTGATGTGACGGCCTATAGACCGGCCACGCTTGTAATTAAATATCCGTAAATATCTAAACGTACACGTTTCACATACGGCGGCGCATGCGATGCGGCACACATATGGCGTATGCGTTATTGCCCATGGGCAAAACCACAAAATCGGAGACCTGGTCATGGCACTTTTTTTTTCACCGAAACTGACCGAAAAAAATGTTTTGGGTATCCTCGATGGTTGCCCTGAACGATTCTAACACACATTTATTTTTATATGAATCCAGCTCTTGTAAAAAACAAATCGAAATTGCCTCTTTAGTCTGGTGAAGTTTGACCAACCATTCAGGGTCTACTTCAGCCGTAAATATTACGAGTTTGATGCATGCTACAGAAAAAATGAAAATTGGTTCGTGTTCGGGACATTACTGGGAACCGGAAACCACTTTAGAATTTTCGTATCGCACAGTAGTTACGGAGAAAAGATCAGAGAAAGTTTTTAGAATTGGTGTGTCCGTCCGTCACAAAAATGTTCGTTTTGTTTATCTAGGGCCGTTGCCCTTCGTTTTTTTGACTTGAGCTTTACCCTCTATCAATTATTCGCGATGATGAACATTTTTGGTCAGAACATGTCTTGCGTTAAAATGGCTGGAAATAGGTGAAACGGGTGTGACGGACGGACATTCTTGCTTTCGTGACGGACGGACGCTGCCTCTCGGGGAATCTCAGAACTGTCTCAAAGTTCTCTAGCGCGCGGGGTGTCGGCGGTATCGGCTACTTCGGAACACTAGCGCTTCGTGCGGCCGCCGCTGCAGGCTGGTCCATCATCAGATGTGTCAAATCAACACATGTTTACGACATTGGCAGAGGTGTGCGTGGAT
>NW_026267304.1:434674-438071 GCF_000697945.3 Frankliniella occidentalis | reverse complement strand
TCTTACCTCTGTGTATGTCTCATCAACATTTGAAAATTTAAGTGTTTTTGGGATATTAATACCCTTCATAAAGAGTGGTGATAGAAGGCTACTGTGCACAGTGTCACCTACAGCAGTTGCACTCTGCTCCTTGTATCCTCCTGCTGCAATCCACAGGAAGTAGATTTAAGTAGACATCAACAAAAGTATAACATATAGTGAAAAAAAATTGGCTCTCCATGAGAAATTGATGGGGTACTTGGCTGGTTGGTATGGATGGATTCTGTGGCAAGATGGGCATTTGTACTTAATTTATAACCGTTGTCTTCACTGTCATGCTGGATTACATTTGTGCCATCATCAATGCCATTGTTCTCTGCAACTTTGGGGCTAATACCCTCCTGAAGGAATGGTGATAGAAGGCTGTGGCGTGCACCTCTAGCAGTTGCGCTCTGTTCCTTGTATCTTTCTACTACAATTCATGGGAACATAGATATAAGTAGACACAAGCAAAAGTCTAACATGTAATAAAAGAAAAATTGGCTCACCATAGGGAGCTGGCCTGAGCGTAGCGACCCGGTTTGGACCCGAATCCAAACCGAATCCTGGAGCGTCTCAACCCGGACCCGAACCGAAACCGATTCTTCCTCACCGGACCCCCTACGACTCCCCCTCTAACTCCCCCCGCTTCACCTCTCACCTGCGCTCCGCTCGCACTCACTAAGCTCCGCCACACTAGTACTACGGATTCGGTTGAGATAGACCCGAATGCTGTGGTCGCGTTCGAACCACTATGACTGTAGCAGAAAAGTCGGTTAGAATCGGTTCCAAACCGGGTCGCTTCGCTCAGGCCAGATAGGGAGTTGATGATATACTTGGCCGGTGAGTAATACTTATTTCTTCATCACTCATATGAATGGGTTCTCTAAAAAGATAGGAATGTTCTGGTAATTTATTCCTGATGTCGATGTCCTCTTTATTGTCACTGCCGTCGTTCTCAAATTCATCCTCATAATCTTCGTCGTTAGGATCATCATCATCAGGCATGACTGATAAGTCGCACACAGTGTCATTTGCATAGATGGTCTCATTTTCTACAATTTCTATATTGAGGGCATGCTTTAACCACACAAGTGGCCTCTTGCAAAGGACTGGCGGCACCTCTGATGATGAAAACTGAAAACAACCAGAACAAGCAACATACTACATCCTGAAATAAGTGAAGGCACACGTAAAGCCCAATAATTACAATATGTAAAACAATACCTCAACGTAAACATGACTGAACTCTTTCGAGTAACCATAACAGTTTGTAATCGTTACTGGATGGTCAGCCAAAACCCCTTCCCTTTTCCTTGCTCTTTCAATAAAGCTCTTGAATGTATTCTGTAAAAAATAAACCAACTCCCTCTGTAACTATATTCATGGAAGCAAACTCCAATGATTAAAGAAAAGTTAACCTAAAATAGCTACCTCCATGAAGGAATAGGGCAAATTCGACACTTTGATCACTTTAGATAAGTTGTCTTTCATTTTAGTAGGTGTGGCGATGCTACATATCCTCTTCTTATCAGGGCTAACCTCTTCAAATTAGTACATAAAAGAAACAATTCAAGTCAGTACAGGTCAACATGCCATGCACTAAAGTAGTAAAAAGATATGATCTTACCATCTCGTCCACGTTTCTCCAACTTTTTGTTGAATTTTTGAAGTGCAAAGACCGACAACGGCAAATACGCGCAAGATTTGAGAAGAGGCAAGTCTCACATCACTCGCTGCGACAGAAAAACTGGCGCGGTTGTACACGATCTTCTCTTGTTAAACTCAAATTTGGGTAGGGCAGACAACTGTGACGAAAAAATATCCCAATGTTGGTTCTCGAGAACCCGACGTCGTATCGCAAGCCTATAAGTATCAATGTAAACCTTAAAGACAGGCGAATAATCGGCTCGCTTTATGTTATGGACTAAAACGTGTCTAAACAGTGGAAAAGTCGATCTGAAAATAACCTCCCCCGCTAGCGGGGCAAACGTCGTCGTTTCAAAGACTGTCTATCGAAAATGTGACAAATAAATACAAGTATTGTGACAAAATAATAATCCTTGAACTGTCTCGTTTCCAAAAATATGTATTTCGATGAACTTAAGAGGTGTTAGGAGCAGCGAGAGGCCATCTAAGCACTCCGCGCCGACCAGGCGCGCTCGTCCACACGCACGCACGCACGCACCGGTGTTAACTAGAGAGCCCCCTTCTCTAGACCCGTGCATCGCACTCAACATATGAAAATACTGGAGGAAAGTTAAAAGTCTAGCAAATAATCGGCTCACTTAATATTGGGGTCCAGGATATCTCTAAACATGCGAAAATAAATGTTTAAAACGACCTACGCTAATTCGAATCAGCCATCTTCCTTTCAAACCGCTTTACTTGTAGAACGTGGCATAATAGTACCGATATTTTAACAGAATAGTATTCCTTGTTCTTTCCCCTTTCCAAAAATATATGGGTTTGTCCATTTTGGGCGTGATTAGGGAGTACGGCAGCAGATTTTCCACAAAAAGGCGCCGCCGGGACGCCCGCCCCGCTCGCTCGCTCGATCGCTCGATCGCTCCGCCGATCGGATTTTCCTTATCTGAACGCACCCCTAGACGACGCGCCCCGGGGTCCCTCGGCCGAGCAAGCAGCGGACCTTGATAGCCCTGCAGCAGGGACGGAGGCAGGGCGATGAGGCGAACTAGCCCATCATGGCGCTAGGCCAGGTACGAGAGGCCCTGTGTACAAACATGAACAGGTTAAAATGATGTTGGTTTGAAAAACGATACCTTGGTCCCTTGCTGCTGACACACACCTTGCGGGCGTCGAAAATACTGGTGATGATGGCATGGTGACGAGTGAAGGGAACTTCGACAACGCGAAAAGAGCCTACACGGAAAAAAATAAGTAAGCTGTGATAGCTAATGTGTTAGCTGCCAGCGTGACAAGCAATGCGTTAGCTGTGAGAGCTAATCTCTGTCTCTGAGAGCCAAGCGATGTTTACTATAGCAGATAGCTGTAAAAACTAATGCGGGAGAAAGTTTTTATAAGATGTTAAAGCTTAAATTTTTGCAGAGTTTTTCCTTTTACGTTGTTTAGGGTGCGTCCTTCCTCACTTCTACTGCCCTTAACAAGGAATTAGAACCGACCCGAGTGGGTGTTGAACCCTCGCCCATCGGCGCTGCGCTCCGACTTGGAGGCACTGAGCCACTGCGCGCGTTGAAACTGGGATGAAAAACAAGCATCAAGTGGGAACTCGGAAAAACAACCTTGATGTTTGGGCTTCAGCCCTATAACAGCTAGTAAAATTCGCTTGACCAGACTGTAAGCTGCCATAAGCAAACTCTGGTAAGCCGCGGTAGCTGTCGAGGGATTGGTTGGTAGA
>NW_026267304.1:432683-434624 GCF_000697945.3 Frankliniella occidentalis | reverse complement strand
TTAGTTTATGCTCACACACGCTCCGCCCGGCCGGCGGCGCGCTAGGGGACCAGTGCCACTAGCGATCCTGGCGGCCGAAAGTTTCAGTCGCCATCCTCATTGGGAACGTGTACTGGTAGCCGTATACGGCAGCATACACAGGACAGTTTTCACGGGCTTATTTCAACACGAAATTAATTTTGTGTTTTCCTTCTCCCTTGTTTAAAGCAGAGGGGCGGCCAAGCAGTCAAAAACGTCGAATTAATGGACTTATTTTTAATTGAACAGTTTGAAATACATAAATAGTTGTACCACTATGGATGGAAACAATTTTCTTATGTAATGGGTGGGACATACAGCTATAAGGAAATACAAATTGTCCTAGAAAGAGTCCATAAGTCCCCTCAACGAAGAACCGTATAAATCATCAGAAAACGATCAAGAAGCATATCTTCCAAAAATATTTAAATACACAATCTACATATAATACGTGAGGCACGAAGAAACATAAATTCGCCAACCCTAATGATTACTACAAGTAACTTTCCCCAGCAGCGCCAATGTACATCAACAATGTGAAATAATGAACATAAAAGGTAACACATTCTTGACATATTTAATTGTCTAGTACCGCATCAAGGCGGTGGTACCCAGGTTACTGTCTCCCCAGCTAAAGGAAGCAGAATACCCCATGCCCTTTTGCTGAAGTGATAACTAGGGTACTTATGCTTTCCGTCATGCATTTGTTCTGACAAAAATCATGTTACATATCTTTGTAATTTAATGCGCAAAAAATTTTATCATCCTTAAGAGCTTTTCTCATCCTTGTGATTGTCCTGTCATACCTGTCTATGGCGTCCAAAATTAGATCGAAAGCTTGGGGGGGATGCACTGTTTGAAAGTGATTGCATAGTTTTAACAGACGGTCAGCGTTCCCAGAGAAATCTTCTCCGCACACCATACAGTTTACCAGTGCCGGACAGGCCGCTGGTTGACAACATGACACAGATTTTCCTGAGCGTGCCATTGTTTTGTAGTCCTCGAAAAGAGAGTAATGATTCGCAATGATTGCAAAGCCTTCAAGTGACTGTGCTATCAGGTTCGTCTTCTTACCCTAAATGAAAATAAATCAAGAGAAAAATTACAGTAACACCTCAGAAATACCATTACACATACCTACCTACACAGCTCCCACTCCCCGTGACCCAGTCAGAAATACTTCCTCTAAACGGCGGCCAAGGTCTATTTTTGGACCACCAAGACGTCTAAATGGTCCAAAAATAGACCTTAGACGTTCTTTAGAAATGTTTTAGAGATGGAATTTCTGGCTGGGTAGCGAGTATGGGGGACGGTATAGGTAAATGCTTAATTTATTTGGTCCTAAATCCGACGATAGCTTACATTGTCTTGCACAGCTGCATGCTCTTCGACTGCCGGGTCATCGGAGATCTCCCGCGGGAGCTCGGCGGGAGCTCGACTTGTGTCAGTGCTAGTTCCCGGGAGACACTCCAGGGACCCCGAGGTCCCACGGGAGGTCTCTGATGACCCTGCAGTAGCCTGCTCAGTTTGGTTTTCCTCATTCTGTTCAACTTTCAGGTCATCCGCATAGAAAGGCTTCAGGTCCATCTCATCAACCTGGATGGGACACACTCGATTTAAAGAACTGATCATGGGGCAACTTTGTCATATGGTGATGTTAACATTGACGAAAACTTTACTTGAATGTCCGTATCCACATGATCTGTAGGCTCCCAACTGGACGGCTCAATCTTGACGTCGGCAAGTTCCATATCCATCATCAGCAACCTGGAATACGTAGTACAAACTAAATTTTTTTATAAACTGAATTTTTTTTTTGACAAGGTAAACACTCTAAAAGCTTATGAACATTTTTATTCATAGGTTACTGAGTTCTGTGTACGTGCTCTGCTTACGCATTTTTAAATACGCCGGTTTTAACAA
>NW_026267304.1:430130-432633 GCF_000697945.3 Frankliniella occidentalis | reverse complement strand
GCGCGAAGAACTCATTGCGCTCTCTTCTCGCGTTGCCTGTCGGCGCGTACATGTTCACCACCCTCACGTCCCCGAACGTGGCCGCCACGGCGCGCCCGGAGGGCACGGTGGCGAGGTCAGTCAGCGGCAGGGAAGACCGCCACAACAAAGATGTACCCCTTGCAGCTGCTGTCAGCGTTCTGGGCGGTCGGGGTCGCGAGTCCCTCTGCTACACTGTTTACAGGGCCTCCAACCCCCCCTCTTGACCTATGAGTGTTGTTGCGAATAAGTTCCCCGTGCTTTGTCTCCCCACACGCTACCAAGCACCACCCCGCCCCCTCCCCCTCTCCTCCGCCACAACCAGCCCTTCTGCTTCCCCGCGGCTGTACATACAGTTGCCTACCCCACCGGCGGCACGGGTCCGCTCTGCATTTCTGCAGCCAAGCCCCCTTGTAAGGTCGTAGTTTTCCTTTTCAATAATTTAGAGTTTGTGTTCGATTGGATGGACTGATTGGTGTATTAGTGAAGGAAGTAAGTGGGATTGGAACGACGAAAAAGTCAGTTTTCTTAACTCTAATCCAAGAAATAGTTCAGGTACAGGCACGGCCTTTCCCACACGTCTCACCAGTACAGTTCGGTTGGCGGAGCAGGTACTTCGGCAGAAAGTCACACACACAGCACTATCACTTGAACACTTAAAGTACACTAGCACTAGACGCACACACAACACTTAGCCCACGGCACACGATCTTGAAGTTTCACACAAGTCACACACACACAGCACTAATATCCAGATGATGAATGTTCAGGGGGGGTGAGGGTGATGAAAGCTGAGAGTGTGGGGCCGAAGGAGATACACAGAGGCTCTCGGAGGGTCACGGCGACGGACGCGGACTCGGTCGACGGTGCGCCCCAGGTAGCGACTCAACTTCGACTTTCGACTTTCGACTGTCGTCAGCTCGGTCCGCTCGCTCGTCCGTCGGCCTCCGCCTCCTCCAGCTCCAGGTCGCCGCCGGGCCCGTGCGCGCCCTTTGATCGCCGTCCGCCGGGCCCCCGAGGGCCTCCTCGGGGCCCCCGAAGTCCTGGGGTCTCCCCGCTGTCCAGCCGAGGGGGTGGACGAAGCAGTCCCCGGCCCGCTCGGCTCAGGCGAGGGGAAGGCGGGGGCGGCGGGATGCTGGCCGCCGGGGTCCTCCGGTGGCTCGGTGCGTCGGCGGGCGCGGGCGGGGCCTCCGGGGTGGCTGCCAGCCTCGTCGGGTGGACGGGGCGCGGTGCGGCAGCGCGGCGGCGGCGCAGCGCAGCGCGGTGCGGTGCGGCGGCCGCGGGAAGACGCGGCCCGGGCAGGGAGTCCACCAGGATGTCGTTGGTGACTCGGCCCAGGGTCCCCGCGGACCACGGCGCGACGACGGGGCGGGACGGCCCCCGGCCAGGGTGAAAGGGGCGCTGTGGTCCCTCTCTCCTGTGCGTGAAGGGGCTGGTCGAGGGGCCCACAACTCCGAAAAATTTTGTACACCTGATTTTCGGATTTCAAAGATTTCACATGATTCCAGGTGATTTCCACGGATTTCAAAGATTTCAAGTGAATTCACTGATTTCGCGAGATTTCACATGATTTCCATTGATTTCCGTTAAATGTCTTCTGAATTCATAGGAATTCCATTGACTTCCTGAGACTTCCAACGATTTCAAGTAATTTTGGTGTGATTTTGAGAATTTCCCTTGAACTTTGCCATACAAGGAAGTATTTTAAAGAGTCGTAGTCGTCATGGTGTAACAGATAGAACTTTCTGAATGTTTTATTGTTCCATGGAAAACTGCAGTTAATAAATCAATAGCCTCTCGTATACCAGATTTGTGCAAATAGGGCAGATAAGCAGATAAAGCTTTTAATTTCCCAGTTTCTGTGTTAATTGACACTTCTGGCTTACGGAGTAGTTCTTTTTGTAAAAGGTTTTGCATTGGTTGTGTAGACGTAAAAATCCGTGACAACAATTTATTCTTCTCACAGATGTGACTCTGCTCATTGTCAGGCTGCCCACTACCAGAACCTTTTCAGGAGCGTGGAGTTGATCTAGAAACAAACAAGTAACATGAGACATCAAGCTAATATATTGAATTGCTATCAGTTTGCGATAATGTACAATACAGAAAGCAATACCTTGCTTGGGCTGCTACATTAGTTTTAAAATGTTTTGGGGGTTTGGGGGTTTTTGGCTCAGGTTGCTCCAATTTCTTCTTACTCTTGGTGTGGTTCTGGCAAATGTCAGAGATCTTTTGCAATGTTATTTTGTGACCTTCGGCAAATATAAAACATTCAGGTACTAGGAAGTATGGACCGAAGTACTCCTTTTTTCTTTTAACACTATGGTCTGAATCTTTGGCAGCAATTTGCACTAGTGCAGTTTGGCAAAATACTTGTAAAGGTTCCAAGTGCAGTTTCTCCCTATATTCTGCCATGGTATCGAAATTGTCAAATCCATTGTACTCCAGAATGCCAATAATGAAAGCCGGGACCGCGAGTTTCTCC
>NW_026267304.1:429459-430080 GCF_000697945.3 Frankliniella occidentalis | reverse complement strand
TGGAATACGTAGTACAAACTAAATTTTTTTATAAACTGAATTTTTTTTTTGACAAGGTAAACACTCTAAAAGCTTATGAACATTTTTATTCATAGCTTACTACTGAGTTCTGTGTACGTGCTCTGCTTACGCATTTTTAAATACGCCGGTTTTAACAAATTTGTTCATGCTGGCGTATTAAAAAATGCATAAGCAGAGCACGTACACAGAACTCAGTGAGCTATGAATAAAAATGTTTATAAGCTTTTAGTGTGTACGCTCTCGTGGCATTCCCCGGTAGCAGAGCTTCCTAAAATGTGCATTTTATGTCCAATCTGAAACGCGCCTAAAACGCGTGTAGGCGCCTAATATGCGCGTACATGGGCCCAAAATTCGCGTTTCAGATGGGACATTTAATGCGGTTCGAATGCAGTTTGCTTCATTTTGCTACCTGGGTTGTTTTCAAAAATGGGTGTTTAACGTTGACCAGACCAAAATTTGAACTACTTTGAACACCTTGGCCACTCTCAGTCAGAGCTCCAGGCTCCATCATTGTCTTCACCGCGGCCTCGGCGAATTAGCCTTTTGTTGCAGCCTACCTGCCGGACCATGCAACGCGCCGAATTGGGTACCGACTTGGGG
>NW_026267304.1:428590-429042 GCF_000697945.3 Frankliniella occidentalis | reverse complement strand
GGGTTGAAGGTCAGACATTGAACCAGAATGGACTATTTCGCAAGTCTTGGGATGCCAGAGCCGCGCGGTGAGCACGACAAAATTGGTGGACGATGCACAACGCACAGCGCACAGCGCACGGACAATCTCCTCCAGCGGCGCAGATGAGGGTCATGGTCATGAAAACCCAGGTCTCAAAAGACCTATAGGTAGATAGTCACAGCAGCTCCGGTGAGCTAGGGTAAGGGGCCCAGTAGTCGACAGTTTAAGAGCAAGGCTTTTCAAAAGTGCCTACAACGGAGCGTGGGTGTACAGTAGCGTCAAGGAAAAATTTCGGGGGTGTTGTGGACGGAATAAACTTAATGCCCCATATAACGAAGATGGAAATAAATACATTTTTGTACACAAAAATTGATGTTAGTTTATGCTCACACACGCTCCGCCCGGCCGGCGGCGCGCTAGGGGACCAGTGC
>NW_026267304.1:428185-428540 GCF_000697945.3 Frankliniella occidentalis | reverse complement strand
TGCCAGGCGCGTCGCAGCGTAACAGTGTTTCGTGAGATATCGCGAAGCCTGTTACGCGAGACGTGGTCTGGCGTACATCTACCTTGTAAGAAGCTATTTACATTACTATTTCATTACAATGTTATTAAATTTTCATTACAATTGAGTAATGAAATTTCATAACACATGTTATTAAAAAATTGTCAACTTTCTGAAAGGAATTTGTTTCGCTCTATCCCTTATGTCATCAACTCCTCAACCAACTAACGGATTTTACAGGCCGTAACCATAGAAGTTTACCGTACCTTACCAGGAGTTGAACCCGGAACCCTTGGGTTGGAATACCCTTGCCTTTGACAAGTCGGCCACGAGGATT
>NW_026267304.1:426569-428023 GCF_000697945.3 Frankliniella occidentalis | reverse complement strand
CTGGGCCAGGCAGTGTCGACTACTGGGCCAAAGGTGTCGACTTCTGGGCCAATGAACACTGTTTTTTGTTATACATTTTTGTGTACAAAAATGTATTTATTTCCATCTTCGTTACATGGGGCATTAAGTTTATTCCGTCCACAACACCCCCGAAATTTTTCCTTGACGCTACTGTACACCCACGCTCCGTTGTAGGCACTTTTGAAAAGCCTTGCTCTTAAACTGTCGACTACTGGGCCCCTTACCCTACCTTCCGTATTTTCTAAACGTTGAATATTTCACATTTTATTTACCCTATTTTCGGGCGAGCGTGCGGTGCGAGGGAGAGCGAGCGCGCTGGGAGGTGGGGGCGACAGGCGGCAGCTGCAGTATCGGCTCGGCCCGGACTGTAAACAAGCAGGCCCGCCCTTCCGCCAAACGAAGTTTCGCTTCGCTTCGCTCCGCCGGCAACTTCGTTCGGCAGGGGCCGGGCCTGCTTGGCCTGCCGGCGGCGATGGTCAGGCCTGCGGCCCGACCATTTCTGTCACGCGATTTGCTGAAGAACATGACCGAATGATGTAGCGGGCATTCAGCCCGCTTAAACCCGTCGTTTTTCAGTTTGCCCTTAAGACTCGAGAAAGGGATGTAACGGTGAGGCACCGCGACTACAACCCACCTTCTGCTTAGAAAACGTTTTTTGAGGGTGGGGGAGAATTTCCTTTCTATTTTGCGGTTTTTAGCCCGCCCTTCTGCTTTGTAAAAGCTATCCAGCGGGCTTATGCAAACGACCTCGTGTGTGTCTGTGTGTCTGTGCGTCTGTCTGTCCCACAAGAAGGAGATGTACTAGAGACTTCAAATTTTCAGGGGATCTCAAGGTTCACTCCCACAAAACAAAACGCCTACGGCAAATCCTGTCAGCCACCCCTAAGGGGCTGAAAGGGGGTATCGAAGAAAACAGGAAAGGCCCAAAAAGTTGGAAAAATATTTCTTAAATGATCTCCTCACGGGTAACTTGAGGAAGTGAAGTTCTTGGGGCGAAAATTTCGTCCGTTTTGCTCTATCTCTCACCGTTTGGGCGCTAGAGTGAGTTTCTCTCACAAAAGTGGCTTAAAAATAAATTTAGTAAATTTCAAAAATATTGGATGGTCACCACAGGGGTAACTCGTCAGAGTAGAGCCCTATGGGCCCTATTCTGCTCTATCTCTAACCCTTTAGGCGCTGGAGGGTCTTTGGCCCTTCCGCCAAACGGCAGGGGCCGGGCCTACTTGGCCTGCCGGCGGCAACGATCAGGCCTGCGGCCCGACCATTTCTGTCGCGCGATTTGCTGAAGAACATGACCGAATGATGTAGCGGGCCTTCGGCCTTCTTAAACCTGTCATCTTTGAGTTTGCCCCAAAGACTCGAGAAAGGGATGTAACGGTGAGGCACCGCGACTACAACCCACCCTTCTGCTTAGAAAACGTTTTTTTTTTTGG
>NW_026267304.1:424643-425569 GCF_000697945.3 Frankliniella occidentalis | reverse complement strand
TTTTGTTTTGTGGGAGTGAACCTTGAAATCCCCTGAAAATTTAAAGTCTCTCGCACATCTCCTTCTTGTGGAACAGACAGACAGACACACAGACACACACGAGGTCGTTTGCATAAGCCCGCTGGATAGCTTTTTCAAAGCAGAAGGGCGGGCTAAAAATCAGTCTTGGATATGGAGCCTGTTACGACGTTCCGTACCTCGAGTGATTTTCGAAAGGGGTTCGGAGATTTACCGTACCTGGCCACCGTACCAACCATTTTTACATGGGCTAGCATAGGGAAGGGGGTGCGGAACGCCGTTACAGACTCCGTATACTCAAAATGGAAACTTTCGGGCCAACCCGTGCTCGGACCTCCACGTGCGTCACCCAAATACACTCGCGCTGCATCATGAAGGCCATAGGTAAGCCATACAGAAGGTAGTAAAAACTTACCTCTTGTCGCGACGACCGATGGATCGCTCGCCAAACACGTGGTGCAGTGAAGTGGGCAGGGCAGCAGCAGCTCCTTTCTCTTCCTTGGTCACACCACGACTGCTCTGGTTGACACGGCAGGGCATAAACCGGACGGTCCGCAAAGCTTCTAGACGACGCGCGGACGCGTAGACACATTTCGCACTTCGCTCTGCATATCCCGTCTCTTTCTACAGCAGCATCGCAGACATTCGAAACAACAGAGATGGAGCCGCGTCGCTAAGAACGCAGCCCGGCTACCGCTGCAGCAAAAAGGCGATAGCGGCGTAGCGCCGGTAAAGGGCACAGTAGCGGGAGACGGGAGCGGGGGGGAGGAGGGGAGGACGGCGAGATTGTTTTGAATAACCCGAGACGCCGCCACACATGACTCAGGCTCGCTGGCGCTGGGCAGACGGAGATGGCATCGTTAAGAGGAGGCTAAAGTCCCGGCCGTCCAGCGCGCTGGCGGGCTCCG
>NW_026267304.1:411947-421383 GCF_000697945.3 Frankliniella occidentalis | reverse complement strand
AAGTAAATGCTTCGTAGTTACAAAGGAGCAAAATACTTCGCAGGCTTTTAACAGTGAGTGGACTCCAACCCGCATCTGCCGCAATTTGCCCCCCCCCCCCCGCAAATATAAGTTTATCGTTGAATGTGGCCATCCGGAAAGCCTAAGCTGTCGTTGAGCCAGTTGGGTACTAATGGGTAAAAATAATGGACCAACTAAAACTCAAGTTCCAAGTTTTTGACTGCGAATAAAATTTAATTCACAATCGACAGTCATGACTGTGTATAATATTTTTTGTGCTTAATCGCAGTTGAGTCTGCGAATAGTCTTCTCGACTGTATTCGCAGTTTTGACTGTGAGTAACTGAACTAGTCTTATTCACAGCTATGACTGCGAACAGTTTGACAGTCGCTGCATGCATTCACGACTGTCAATAACAGCGGCCAACAGCAAAATCTGAAATATGGGTGATGGGTGATGGGTTCCAGTTTTGATTGGAAGCCCACCTTCATTCTTTTTTTCCTTGGCCCAAGTCACTTGGCCAAGTTCACGCCCGTGCGCGCTACAAGCCACGAGCACCATATCTACCATGTTGTTGTCGTTACAGTATTGTGATTGTTGCCTCCGTCTATAAGTACGATTAAATCCTATTCAAACACTACCTGCTAGTAGTCATTTCCATGACATCACCCAGGAAAAACCTTTCTTAAGTAAATTCCTCTTGAACCAACACGAGGTTTTTCTGGGCCAATCCAGGCCAGTGACGCAGCCTGGGGTATCGCCGCCTTCCGATACTCTCTGCAGTTGGACCTCAGTGGCGGAGTAGTGACTGGTTTATCTGTTCCGGAAGAAAAATCTCATGCAGCTTGATTTCCGTTCTTCTTAATTTTTGCGGAGTCGCAGTGGGAATGTGGGATTCTCTATCGTGCGGGGATTGGTATGCCAAGAAAGGGACAGCTGTCAGTATATCACATGTATTTCAAATAAATCTATTTCTAGAGCTTACCTAACTAGCACAAAATCTACAAAGGTTGTGTACAAAAAAATGGACTAGAATAAGGATGACACAGAGTGTTGACAGCAGTATTTCGAAAAGCGTTCAGGTAAACGCCAGAAGAGTGGTGGGAACGAACAGGCTGCGAGCACCTGCAGCACCCGGGGTAGGCAACATGCCGCACTTGTGTGCGGCGATGCTGCCTATCCTACTGAGCGCGCACCGCGAACAACTTCCGTCAAAAATAATAAACAAAATGGCGATAGCGAGATCAAACAACACCAAGTAAACAAAACTGCGGAGGTGGTGAAGTTTCCTCCAGTGAGCGAGGACGGCGACGCTAAGTTCAGGACAGAGCGTGTCCGGTGATGGGCGAGACGCGCATATTGAGAACGATGGCTTCAGGCGTGGCGGACGGGGACGTAAGCGTGGTCATGTTGCTGTCTTGGGACGACGTGTGTTGCAGTCTGCTCAAGAGATACATTAGTTAGAAAACTAGTTAGTTCAGTAAGAAAATAATTTTAACAAAGAGAAAAAACGGGTAAAACGAAAAAAAAATAACAGAACAGCAAAGCCTGCAGTCCCCTAGCCAGTTACCTGCGCGCGTCCTGGTGCAGCGTGAGGGAGCTGGTGATGGTGCCAGCGCCCCGGCCGCGGCCCCGGGGGCCCGCACCGCTGCGCCCGCCCCTGCTGCCGCCGGGGTCACTAGCGTCACCGGCGAGGCGATCCCTGATCAGATGCAGTACCTGGGGGTGGGCGAGGGGACGGGGTGTCAGCCGCAGAAGCATCGCCACACAGACACACAGATAGACAGACACGAAACACGAACACACACACACACGCGCGCGCGCGCGCGCGCGCGGGCAGACTCACCTTTCTCTTGCAGCAGAAGATGATGAAGATGAAGACGGCCCGGAGGAGGTTGATGACGTCCGTGGCGTACCAGTAGTAGTCGCGGCCGCCCGCCGCCCAGCTGATGATCTCCGTGACCCACGTGAGGCCCATGAGGCAGAAGAGCTTGACGTAGAGCACCAGCCTGCAGGAGGGCCGAGAGAACGAGTGAAAACTGGAGGAAACTGGGTCGGTGAGGCTGTGGACAGCGGCGAGCGCACGACGGTAGCTCGGGTTCAACTCGCTACGCCAGAGGCCCAGTGAGAAATGAACGTTGGGACGAAGGTAGAACGGTACCGCCTTCGAGTAATTTTTGCTCTTCAGACGTGCGTCCAATACCGTCCCTGTGCCCTCTTTCTCACTGGAGTTTGTTCAGTACACTCCTCACTCAGTATCGGCTTCATGTCTCCGCGTGAAACTCTACCTCTGTGTTTCGGCGCCGGTGTGCCGCTGCGAGTGGTCCGACTTGTGCAGGATGGCGGTGTCCTTGCGCACGGCCAGGATGCGCGCCGCAGTGTACACGAACAGCACGAGGTTGGCCAGCAGCAGGAACGCCATCGGCCCGTAGAAGTACAGCAGCACGGCGGTCGTCTCTGGTGTGCATTCGACAAGTTAATCAATGGCCTAATGTCATCGAAAGAATGAGCGCGGAGATCAAGAACAGGCATAGGCATGTGGCTCACCTTTAAACCAGCAGTTGACGACGCCTATCTGCGGGTGCAGAGCGTGCGAGGCGGGGAGGAAGTTGAGCGCCACGGTGGTGAGGGTGATGGCCGCCGTGCTGCCCCACGCGTACAGCGAGTACCAGAAGAACTTCTTCCGGTCGCGTTCGGCCGCGCTGCCCTGGGGGAGGCGCAGACCGCTGTACGCAGAGAGAGGAGATTAACGATCGGTGCAAGTTTTTTGGCTGGACCTCAAAGAGTTTTAAGAGAGGCGCAAGTAACGCCACTAAAGTCCGTGGTGCTGTTTACCTAAACGCCCAGGAGATGTCGATGCACATGACGTTGAGCCAGAAGAAGGCCGCCAGGAACGAGAACTGTAGGACGAACGCTGTGGATACAGAAGCGAGGGTTGGTGCGATGCGTTGGAGCAGACAACATCTCTCAGCGGCCACGATAGCACTCACCGAGGACGAGGCAGGAGACCTGCGACGGCGCCGGGCTGGAGAGCGCGTTCACGCTCAGGGCGAGGTAGGCGAGGAGCAGCGACCCGGTGTGGGCCATGAGGTTGCTCGAGTGCAGGCTGCGGCGCAGCTCGGGCAGGCACGCGTGCACCAGCAGGGTGGCGGCCAGGAACACGGCGCCGGTGGCGGCGAGCACGCCGTACAGCGTGCGCTGCCAGAAGGGTGTGGACAGGACGTCCGGGTCCGCGCACACGAGCAGGTTGGCGGCGCGCAGGCCCGTCTCGTTGTCCAGGGCCACCTCACCGCAGAAGGAGCCCGCCGGGAGCGTGTTGTCCGCGCCGAAGCCGTCCACCACGGCGGAGCCGTCGGCCAGGATCCAGAACTGGGCCGCCTCCGACGAGTTGAAGAGCGCCTTGGAGTTGAGCAGGAAGCGGCGGTTCAGCGGGTTGGAGCAGTGCGGCAGGCCGTGCAGCAGGAACACGTCGTTTTCTGCGGGCAGAAAGACTGTCTTAAACCCTGTCCTGTCGCTCCGGTGCGCTGTCTGTAGACCTTACAGGGTCACCGCTCTACCCCGTATTTTTTTTTTAAAAGGTAGACTAGCCCGCCCGCAGCTACCTCTCCAGTCCCCTCCCACCTCCCCCCTTCCCCGCTCCGTCTACCTAGTCTACCTTTTCAAAACTACGGGGCAAAGCGGCCACCCTGTATAGCAGTGCGACGACTTGCTCACCCTCGGCCTGCCCCGAGGGCCGGTGCTTGCTGGGCCCCCACTCCCGCCGCGCCTCCTGCGCGCGCCCCATGTTGTACAGCGCCGCCGAGGCCACGTCGCCGTGGTCCTGCTGCCGCAGCCGCAGCCTCCTGAAAGGGTGAGTTAGTTAGGCACCGAGCCTACCACCGCGCCGGGGGCACAGGGGACCAGCGAGGAACACTCACTGCTTGTCGACCTCGAAGAGCGCCTTGTGCTGCTCGAGGAAGCTGACGGCCAGTGGGTCAGTGCTGCAGCCTGTGTCGCCCTGGGCGTCCACCACGAGGACGGACCGCGGGTGGCAGCACTTGCGTACGCAGGACGCACCCTGGGCGGCGCACGGGCACAGCAGGATCACGAAGTAGGTGCTGTCGTCCTCGTCATCCGCACTCTCCGGGGCCTGGGTGTTCGTCTCCGTGGAGTTGGCCATCGCGCTCCGCCCCGCCCTCTCGTCCTCGACGGCGTCCTCCACGCCCGCCTCCACGTCCTCGTCCTCCTCCAGGGCCACGATGGGGATGGTGGTGAGCCGGTCCATGCAGAAGGTGCCCGCCGGGAAGAGGAAGGTGCGCTCGCCCTCGTCCCCAGTCACATCCACTCCCAGGTGCGGCGCTCGGAAGAGGTCCGGCCGGAACTGGTTGACGAGCAGCGAGCCGTTGGAGTAGAGCTGCACGTCGTCGTCCCAGAAGAGGAGCTCGGTGTCGTGCGGCGGGCACGGCGGCGGCGCGGCCAGCTCCACGCGGGGCACGGCCACCTGTCTGGACGGCGGCCGGCCCGCGTCCCGTGCCTGCGGACACATCGGGCCAGTGGTTTAAACAACACCGTTTAATTAAAAAAAGGCAAATCAAAACAACACACCTCCTCTTGATTTGTTTGTATTTGACGATCGCTATAATAACCAGGGAGGCAGGTTTTTTTTAACTATCGGGGAAAAAAACAGGATACAGCGAAGTCGCGAGTAGGCCGGCCGGCCGGCAGGGAGACGTGACGGGAGCACTTGGATGTTTCGACCTGCGACCCTGACGCTGAGCGCGCTGAGCACCGCGGCCCATGCAAAACGCTGCGGTTAATTAATAGTGGACACCTGTGGCTCTGCGGCTCGCGCCGGACACGGCCGGACACCTCCCAGGCGGCGCTCAAGCGCGCTGCGGCTCACGCTCCACCGTTTTAATTTCATGCATTCCAAAATAGCGTAACCTCCGAGGGGGAAACAACTGTTAAACTTTGTGTCAGCCGGATTACGGATTACCCGGATTACCTCCGGTGTGTCCTCCGGATTACGTTGCTTTTTCTCTAGGATTGCCCCGGATTACCCTAAAATTTCCCCGGATTACCCCAAAATTTCCCCGGATTACCCCGGATTTTGTAGAATTTCCTCGGATTACCCCTGCCGGATTACCTAGCGGCTGTCAGCCGGATTACCTTAGTCGTTTCCCCCTCGGTCACCTCGCTCCCTGATCCCGGTGGGACTCGAGTCGACTCACCGCCCGACGCAGGTCGTCCAGCGTCACCACCTCCATGCTGGTCGAGTCCATGATGACGGTGTCCTCCGGCAGCCAGCCCCAGTCCTCGACACCGCGCCGCACCCTGCCGTCCCGGGCCCCGTCCCGGGCCTCGTCCTGGACGTCGGTGGAGTAGACGGTGTCGGCGGGGCGCGCGCGCGTCCGCAGCGGCGTGCAGGTGCGCAGGTCAAGGGACAGCTGCTGGCCGGCGGGGCAGCACTTTCTGAACGTGCCGCTCGGCCCCGGGGCGCCAGCAGCGGACACCACCGCGACGGCGAGCGCCGCCAGCGCCAGCAGCAGCGCGGCCGGCGGCATCCTGGCCGCCCTAATCGCAGCAGCAGGTGGGTGGGTGTGGGCGGCCCGAGTAGGTCGGCGCAACGCCCGGCGGCGGCATCCTGCAACACGCAAAGCAGTGCTGAAACATGGACCGTCGTCGACTGCCTGCGCCGCTCTGGCGGACGGCCTCGGCGGGGGTTCGAACAAAGGGGGCGTTGTTGGCGAACGTGCAACGAGCGGAGCGGGGTCGGCTCATCTGGTTATTGAAGCTAGCGCAGCTAGCGCGCCGGCGGGCGGGGAGCAGAGCAGGTCCCCGAGGGGCCCGCCGCCCGCCCCGCGGCCAGCCCCGCGGCCAGCCCCGCGGCCCGCGCAGTAGAATGGCCCCCGCGAGGCGCACCGGGCGGGCCGGGAGTGCCTCCTAGGGTGCGCTGTTAGTTTGTTTTAGCAGCGCAGTCCGGGGCGGGCCGCTGCTGAACTCCGCAGCGTGCTCCTCAAGGCCGCGACCGCGCCCTTTTCTTACAAAATGCTTTACTCGGCAGCTGCGCCTTCCCTTCCGCGGCCACCCGGGGAACCCAAACCACGACCTAAGACATGCAACGAGTGTCCCTTTATAAAGGCACCAAAAAGAAATAGGTTAGCAGCCTTCGTGGGGACTTTTCCTTGCACGACAACCCATTTTGAAGGTCAACCTTTTACTGGTCGCCTAGAGATGCAAAATATCTATCTGTGCCCTGGTGATAGGTTTTAAACTTCTCGGGAAAGTAAAATCGTTCCTGGAAAAGTCGACACCTTTCTGGTAAAAGGTGGAAAAGTAGGGAAAGTTCATAATTAACTGCACTTTCAATGTGAAGGGGTCTTTTTGTTCCTAAAATGTAAACGTTTTCGTGCACATCCTAGCCGGTTGTAATTTTGTTCCGTGGCCTGGTGAGAGAGGCGCCACCCGGCGCGGCGTCTCTATTTTTGAACACCATCATCAGAACCACAAACACTTCTCCAGAGGCGAGCACTTCACCATTTGCGCCACGGAGGAGATGCCAGACCGGTCCTGGAACGTCTGACTTCACTTGTCACACGGCAATCTGGGGCACGAACGAGGGTACCCGGTACTTTAACCCCATGAGGCCGCTGGCCGCGTGCGTTGCGCGTTGCGTTGGTTGTGCGTCGCACACCATGCAGCGCCATGCGGCAAAGTGCGGCTGGTCCGGTCAGGTGTTTGGCACCACCGAGCAGCACCATTGGCAGCCTTACCTCTTCCTCCAGCCTCGACGCCAGCCAAGCGACTTCGAACGCAGAACGCAGGCCGTCGTTGACGTAACTGCAGGAGGACGTGCCCCCCCCCCCCCCTCTTTTCCACTGATCTCCCACGACCGCCTCTTTTGCCGCGTTCGTCTTTCGCATGGACAGTGGCTAAGCCGAATCACACGATTACCGCGCCATTTCATCCGTCCAACAACACCGCAGTAAAATGAGACAACGACACTGACTATGGACATGGCCGAGGGTTCTCTCTCAAGCAGTCGGCGACGCTGGGGCGTGTCTGCCACGCACAGCGTCCCTCTCAAAGAGGCGCGTCACGTCGAGTCCAGCACCAGACCTGGCCAGTAGTGGGGGGTGTCCAATCAAGGAAAAGCGCCAGATAAAAAGTATTTAAGGGGACACTATGGGGAAAAAAATGAGGACATTTTTGGTCTAAAAATCGCAGTTTTTGAAAGCTTCCCTGCGCAAAGCTATTAGAGATGGAACTTTGGGGCTCATATGCATTTAATGGTTAGGTATTCAACTTAATTTGCCGGCATTGTCAACAACAACGAAGATGTCTAAGCCACCCATACACGCCAAAGGTTCTAACTCCTGAAGAGTTTTCATGAGCTTCCTATTGGAAAATGTACTGAGGACACACTTGTTGTTTGGTTTTGATATCCATGCCGGGTTTTAATATCAGTGTATACTGGAACATTTTAACACAAGATTTGGCAATATAACTCAAACCAGTTTGCGCATGGAACTTTTCAAAGATAGGCCTTTTTTAACATGCTTAAAGATTTTCAAAACTTTGGGTGGCTCCTAAAATTCTGGGAAAGCTTGAGAAGGGCCTATTTTGTGAATGCTTTAAGAAATTAAAAAGGAAAGTGTTCGGAAACATAGGCTCCCAGACTTCCAAATTTCACCATAGTGTCCCCTTAATAACGCACACTCCCAAAAGCCCATTCTTGTTACAAGAATGCTGCGTTTGTCGTGATGCGAATTTACTCGCCTCAAGATAATGTATATGCTCACAGCAAGTACATTTACTTGAATCAAGTACATTTTCTTGTGACAAGAATAGGCTTTTCACGGTGCACAAGTACATGTACATGTACATGTACATGTACTGCAGTATTCTAACGAGAACCTGTCTGTGATCGTTGGCGCGCGTCTGAACAAAACATCTGCCCAGACTGGTGTCGAAAAGACATCGATGCCGGCCAAAGCCACAGAGATTGCAGGATTGCAGGGTTCCAGGGTGCGCCAATGCCGTCTGAGGGAGCTCAAGTTGAGCAGCTCATTCCAGCCGGGCGATTTCCAACGACCGGCGCCGACCCGGCGCCCCGCCCGGCAGCGCTTTGCATTGAATCATTATTATCATTACTCGTTCGCAGTAGTTGGGCGGCGCGCAGTGAGATACTTAGAATCACGGGAGCGGGGCAGAGGGGCGCGGCCCGGGGAGCAGGCCATAGCATGGCAGGGGCCGGCGGATCGTGAGCTACGGCTCGCGGTAAGTAAAGTAGTCGGACCGCGGGCGCGACCAGCTCGGGCACACTCGTAAAACAAAGGTCGAACATCGCACCTCTAACCCCTGCAAGCACAATATATCCTCGCAAAGGCACAAACATTTCGAGCAAATTGAAACTATTTATGAGCCTGTACAAAGGATTGGTCCGATTTTACTTAACACCCTGAAAGGTGCTGCGCATCGACCTTAACGTACCTTTTTGTTCTACACCCCAAAAACTGACAAGGAGACTTAAGTAAGTGTAAATTCCCGATTCGGTTCAAACTCGGTATATTTGCTTCTTATCTCTATACATGACTACTGCGCGTCAAAATTTGTGCTGAAGTTCATATGTCAAAACTCCCTATAGGGGCCTATAGTTCCCCAAAAATAAAAATGTCATGTAAAAAACAAAATTAAGTGATATCACGACTCAGAATGTGCGGTTTTGGGGGGGTAGTTCTTCTTACATTTTTCGATTTGAGAACGCCTTCCATGAGTTTATGTCGAATTTCTAAACTTTTTCCATAAAACGCTCCTATAAAGTACCCCGGGATGTGAACTTCAGCACAAAATTCGACCGGCGTTCGTCATCTACATAGCCAAGAAGCAAATATACCGAGTTTGAACCGAATCGGGAATTTACACTTACCTAAGTCTCCTTGTGAGTTCTTTGACCATGTACTGATCCTTGGTCCTTGATTTTTGAGTGTACCGGGTGATTCAGAGAACACGCCGCCGTGTTGCGGGTTGGCCTATCCTCGACTCGGTGGGCGCACGGGTGAGAGGTGAGGAGGGAAGGGGTCCCCTCCTTACCTCTCACCCGTGCGCCCGCCGAGTCGTGGATAGGCAAACCCGCAACACGGCGGCGCGTGCTCTGAATCACCCGGTATATGTCTTTGATTCAAATGATAGGTTCCTAAATAATCAAGGGATCAAGTACAATGTACTTCGTCCAAGAACTCAGTTTTTGTGTGTGTACCAGTGTACCGGCAGAAGGTCAGAACAGACAGGAGAGGCGGGCAGACGGACTTGGCGGAGTGGGGTTTACGATGTTGTGATGCGATTTTAAGTGAATTACCGGCCGAACTGTAGTACGTGTTGCGAGCGCCGCGCCGCGCGCCTTGCTGTCCCGGAGGTGTCCGAGCAGAGGTACGTGACTGGGAGGGACACCCGGAGG
>NW_026267304.1:402146-406550 GCF_000697945.3 Frankliniella occidentalis | reverse complement strand
CGGGGCGGGGCGGGGTGGGGCGGGGCGGGGCAGCAACAGGTTCCTCGCGCGCTCGCCTCCGGTCCCCTCCGGTCTCCCCGGTCTTCTCCTCTCCCGTGTTTACGTGCCGGCCCGTCTTTCTTGCCTCTCCATGGCGCCCGGCTGACCTCCCCGGCGCGCTCGGCTCTCGGCTCCCCCGTGCACGCCGTCAGCCTGGCGGCGCCCGCGCCCCGTCCGTGGTGTGGTCGTCTGCTTTTACGCCCTCCCCCCCTGTCGTTCATTGCCCCCCGCGGCTCTTCTCGCCACCCGCGCCCCACCCCACGCCTCCACCCCCGCCCCTCCGCGCCAACGCAAGGCCGACGTCATCATCGCCGTGGTCGCGGCTTGGCCCGGCCGCGATGGGCGTAGGCTTTAGGCCGCCACCCGAGTCTCCCGCCAGGTAGGCAACCCATGCCACTCGCGTGCGGCGGCGCGGCCTACCCCACTGGCACCTGTGACCCTTTCTGTTCTTTCCCTTCCGCGTCTGAATTCGAAACCATACCCGGAAATATCTTCGCGATATCAACCACCCCCACGCTGTCACGCCGTGCCACCCTCACGCGACCCCACCCCCCACACCATAACACCCCGTAAATTGGTCGGAATTAGACACAGCGACAGGCGCTGCCGGGGCCGGGCGCGGCGGGGAAGGCCCGGCCCACCACTAGACGGATGGGACAGCGGAGGTTCTGCTGCAGCCCGGAAGCGGCGAGACCGCGATCAAAGTGCCATCTAGCAAGAGGCATCGTCATAGGTAAAGGAAGAAAGAGTGCCTAGCCATGAAAAAAAAAATTCATTCTTTTCTTTTCCTTTTATATTTTTTTTATGAAAAGGGAAGGAAAACAGATAACATTATTCACTACCCGATAGTAGTGTGCCCAGGAAAGTGTATGGTACATCTGTGATGCATTCGCCCGCATTTACTTTTACTTTTTGCGCGTTATTTAGTTTCTATACAGCATGAAAAAATACCTAAAGTTTCTGTTGGCCAAAAAGTGCAGCACGAATAGAACACGCTGCACATTACATAAAGGCGAGACTACCGCTTATACACAATTAAAACTAAATCAACAACAGTCAGTCCAACAATCATGTCCCCTCATCACCACAATCAATTACACACATACACACTCATCCTTTATAATATAAAAAAAATACTTTACATGACTAGCATTGAGCACAAGCCTCTTCGTAACATTCGACAAAAATAAGATGTTTCAGTTCCGGCATTATACAGTACTTTCCAGGAGAGATAAAACATCTGCAGTCCGTACTGTGTGTCCGTACTGTCGTGTTCATGTCTTTACATACAGTTCATGAAAATATCCTGGTGATTTTTATGTTGTTGTTTTTTTATAAACTTCGCCGGAAGTTCCCAAAATGCCATATGCCCACTGTGCAGTACCGGCTGCGCAAGGGGACCGCAAGAGTCGCTGGGGTGTCCGGCGCGCCCCGACCGCGCTTATCCCAGCTCCGCGAGGACGGAGTTGAGGTCCTCCTGCAGCATGAGCGACATTTCTCGGTGCTTGCTCAGGTCGTCCTTGACTCGGTCGATGTTGGCCTTGAGTAGGTAGTTTCCCTTCTTGAGCGCGCCCAGGATGCCCTCGTGGCGTCTGGTCCTGAAGAAAGAAAGGATATCGCGTCACAATGCAACTCATAACGTGGTGCTGCTGCCCAACCGCCGCCACCGAGCCGCGTGCCTCACCTGGAGTTCAAGTTGTTTCTCTTGTCGTCCACAGGAGCGTCGGCTGGCAGCTCGTCCCCGCTGCCCTCGTCCGCCTCGCTCTCCTCTGACTCGGACTCCTCGCTCTCCTCCTCTTCTTCCTCGTCATCCTCTTCCTCCTCGTCCTCTCCCTCCTCGTCGTCCTCTTCTTTCATTAGCTTGGCCATCTTGTCGACCTCTTTCTGCAGAGACTGTACGAGGGAGAAAAGGGAGCGTTTGATCAGTTGTAGTGCTGATCGCACCTCGGCCTCTGGGGTTTTGGGGGTTTTGGGTTAGTTTACCCGCGGGGCTGGGGAACGATCAGAAGACGTTTGTGCCAGCCTATGGCCAGATGGGACGTCATTCTCTAGGAACTTTAAAAATTGAAGCGCCGCGACACCACCGACCGGGTCGACCGGGCGACCATCGGTCAGCCTAAAAGGACCTGTTTTTAGACAGCGGAGTTGTCTTCTACGATCGTTTTGCCCCGATAGTCAATTGTTTTACATGGCCCTTTATGGGATATTAGAAACCGGTCTAACGATTTTCTTAATTTTTTTTAAAAAATTAGAAAGTTCAATTTTAAATTGATCCTCGAAGTTTAATCAAAAACTTAATTTTCAGTTTTTTGCAAATTTAAATTGAAATCGCTGTTTCTATGGTGATACTCGGCTCGTCACGAGAGAGATGGAGATAGTTTTGCATGCAACAAGTAGGCCGAGCCGAGCCAATCCAGAGGAAAGAAGACACCTCTAAAGTCTGCGTTCAAACAATCCCTTCCTTTGCTACAATGCACAGAACTAGGATAACACTACTTTTTTTCGAACGCCACCACCTTACCGCCTTCTCATAATATTCCCATTTTCACCACTAATTCTAAATAAAACAAGCAAATCATCAATAACATTTTAGCCGGGTTTTCCGAAGGAGCACACTTCCTTTACTATAATAAGGAAACAGACACAGATGGCAATACTCATATTCGAACGCCACCACCTTACCGCCTTGTTATAAAGGCTTTCATTTCAAACACACGCTAAAGGGAAGACCATCGACGCCATTTTCATTGAGCTTAGAGTCAAATTTATTGGTCTTATTTAATAATTCCTGATTTGAACCACATAAATACAGCCCATTAACTACAATATGGGGTATACTAATTGTGTTGTTCCTGGTTGCACAAGTAAACCAGACACAGGTATAGTTATAGTATTCAAATATTGGCCCAAAAACCAGATCCTTTCTGTGCAATGGCAGGAATATTTACCACAAATTGTAACCTTAACGCGTTAACGGCCCTATAGATTTCAATTTTTACGTCGGAAATAGTCAAAATATTCTATTTGATTAGATGTTGTCATAACTAATAAATGATATGATATTTTTTTTTAATTATAGGTTGGTTGTACTAATTGGTTTCGCATACTTTTTGCATGCTATGAAATAATTGGCTGAGTGCCGATTAGGATCCGCAACCAGATTTAGATTAATCGAAACTAAAGGACACGAGGCCATCATTCGGGATCGCCCCATGAAGCTTTTCCATTGTTGACACTATCATAGAGGAAATTTTTTAAAAATACAACATGGTTTAGTCTATGTCTGTTGCCTTTTATTTGTATCAGCACTTAAGTCATATTGTGTTGTATCCTCTCTTTCGGCAATTTTTCCACTCCGAAATCTTTTATGTCAACGAAATGTGAGTTGTTCTTATATTTCGTAATGTTGACATCACTTCGCGAAAACTAATCGTTTGCCAAATGTTAAACGTCATATAAAACAAAATTTTTGAAAAAGTGGACCCTCTACGTCCCAGGCGGAGCAAAGAAAACGAATTGGCAATGATATATGCGAATTTAAACGTCGATTTTACGGAAAACTAACTTTTTTATGATTGTCAAAATGTGAAGTATCATTTCATAATGTTTCTCAAACTGATTTAGTGAAGGCGTGTTCCAATGATAAAAAAAGTTTTCAGGAACAGAATCAGACCAGACGGACCATAACATTGCACCCAGACGCAAGAAATTGACTGACCAACATTCCTGACTTTCATTTTTACATATCTTCATCATTGACAAGCACCGCGCGGCAAGAACACTAGAACTCTATTGTTCTTGCCGCGCGGTGCGCAACTTAGAAAATAACATCGATTCCACATTCACATTCAGATGCCGCACTACAGCCTTCTAAGTGCTTGAACTTCGGCTAGTATTATTAGCGAAGGCGGATCCACAGTTGTGGTTATGAATCATAGTTTTTTTTTTTAAATATTCCTCGGAGCCGCGCCTCAGCTGCAAAGGGCGATAGGTTGGCAGCATTGTTAGCCGCCGCGCCTTCTTTTAAATGCGATTTGGAAGTCACAAGTACAGTCTTCGCTTACAATGCCTATCGTCGACTGATGCTGACCGGTCGCGTTCGAAACAGCGTTTATGCTGAACCTTTTTACACGGCGGCGACTTGTTATTATTCAAACACGACCACTGAAAGCAAGGAGTATCGACACCAGGCTCATATAATTATTGGATAGGGTTGTACAAAGCAACAGGCGATCGTTTCTATTGGTCAAACTTTCCCGCGGAAATTCGTGATTGGCTAAAATTTCCCTGGCTCGACTCGGCCTACTGCTCAGCTCGTCATTTCCATGGAAACTTGTGGATGAAAACTCAAATTTCTCAAATTTC
>NW_026267304.1:400000-401633 GCF_000697945.3 Frankliniella occidentalis | reverse complement strand
CCCGCCCCGCTCCGCCCCGCCCCGCCCCGCCGGTCGCGTGCCCATACCACCGCGAACTCGGCGAGGAGGGCCTCGAGGGCCTCGGGGCCGACTAGACAGACGGGCCGGCTGATCCGCCGACACTATCAATCTTCATAATCGCCACACTGCAGACTCGTCGCCATTTTATCATTTTAGGGGCAAACCCACACCACACACTAGCTGTGCACTAGCTCGGGTGCGCGTTGAGTGAGCGCCCGTGTGCGTGTGTGTGTGTGTGTGTGTGTGTGTGTGTGTGTGTGTGTGTGTGTGTGTGTGTGTGTGTGTGTGTGTGTGTGTGCGTGTGTTTACGCCTGTTATTAAGCGGAAGGCAGAGGACATTATTGGCCGGTTTTGCTCCACGATAAGCGCGTGTTTCGCGCCAATCAGGGAGCCACCAGAGCTCGGCCTGCCACTCGCGGCTCGACTCGCGGGCCCGGCAGGACAGCTCTGCCCAGCAGACGGCACCTTAATCAGAAGCGACTAAACAGAATCACGGGCGCGTTTGTGCGGAGCTAGCAGCTCGGCCAACTCCAAGAGGCGAAGCCTCTCTCGGCGTGGTATAGTATACGTGTGAGAGCGTGCGTGTGGTTGTGGTTGTGTGTGTGTGTGTTAGTGAGCTCGCGCTGGTGAGCGTGCGCGAGCGCCGTATGTTTTCCCATTCATCCTGAGGACCCAAGAAGACACAATGGTCACGCCTGGCACGCTGAGGACGACTGTCCTGCCTACACTCTTGGCCACCGCAGCAGCAGAGTCCGCCAGATCGTCCTTCCTGGTTCGTGTTGTAAGACAAATATAAAAACGAGACTTTATAGTTGTTATTGAGTGGTTATTTTTAAGCGCCGCGGGTATCGGCCGCGCCCACTGCTGCGCGACACGCATGTGTGCTCAACCCGCGAGGAAGAGGCTGAAATAGCAGAAGGAGCCGCGTCACCGCCCTCCAACAGCGACACAATATACAGCACAATGATGTACTTGACAGTCCTTCGTCACGCCCACTCGCGCCACAAAGAGAGCGCAGCTGCAAGTAAGTAGTAAGAGTGCACTAAATTTAGCGATCAAAACAAGCCCCGTCACCTCGCACCTCGCCAGAGCTGAGCAGCGGGAGAGAGGGAGAGAGAGAGAGAGAATCAGATTGATCTCGGGATGCCAAAATCTTGAATGCGTCAAACGTCGTGTGTCTGCTGCTGGCAGCTGTGGGCTCTGTGGCCCCAGGCGGGGTATTTATTCGTGGTATGGCATGTGGTTAGTGCACTGCACAACTGCGCATGCACGAACACATGTCTCGAGTGGAGTTGTTTCTCCCTGTTGTTCCTGTCCATGTCTCTCACTGTCTTTCTCTATCTCTCACACACAACCACACGCACGCAGACACACACCTATCTCAGACCGCCTCAGACAAACATTCACCGCTTTCATTAGACCCAAGCAAGGCCAATATTTGGCACAGTTTACCTATTAAAAATAAAAAGTAATGAGGCAACATTTATGCAGCCGACATTGTGTGGACCCATCCTCTTATCAATGCAGCAGTCTATCCTCAAGAGGACTGGGCGATAGCTTGTCGTGCCGTGTCTACGCGCCCCTCTCTTTCTTTTCCCCTTCCCTCCCCCCC
>NW_026267304.1:371137-389914 GCF_000697945.3 Frankliniella occidentalis | reverse complement strand
GGCGCTCTACTCCAGCGGCAGCAGGGCAGAGCGCCTGTGTCGGTAGGCAGCGTGCTTCACAGGCGCGCCTCCTGCACCGGGCTGTTGCCTACGTCCAGGGCGCCCTGCTCCTCCCCGCCAGCGCCGAAGCCCGCGGTACTCACCCGCCCCGTCCACGGTGCCGCGGGCATGGGGATGGGCTGCGGGCCCTGCTTGACCCACGGCGGCCGGAAGGTGGCGCGGCCCGCGGGCTGGCCGGCCGGCTGCTGCTGCCCGGAGCCGGACCCGCCGGGGTTGTTGACCGGCATCGCGTAGATCCGCGACCTGAAACAGAGTGCGTCAGTGCAAGAGAAGATCGAGCCGTGCGCCGTTGTAATCGCAAGTGCTGTCAGGATTCTGCATGCTGATGGTGTTCCTTGTTGTGGTCTGTACCTTGATTTTTGTTCTACAAGTAAACTAAAAGATTATTCGAAAACGTTTGCGCGTTATTTGCAGTTGCCAAATGAACGGCTGACAAAAAGAAATAAGAAAAAGACAGGGAGGGCGGCGAAAATGTTGTTCGACGTGCGAAGAGAAAGAGAAGGAAGAATGGGCCAAGGCCGAGGAGCAGGCGGGACAGGAGCGAGGGGTAAGCCCTCCCCTGTGCCCCCACCAAAAGCGACACCACCCATCCCTCTCCCCCTCCCTCTGCACTGCGGTGGGAGCTGGCCTCAGACTCGCCGCGCTAAAGTTAGACCCCGGCTCATTTTATTTGCTTTCTGCGTTGTTTCCATGTGGGCTGGGACCCCAGGCTCGGCTCAGCTCGGCTCGGCTCGGATTGGGTTGATCCCCGGCGTCCTATTGAGAAACGAACGCGAGCAGCCCCGGGCCTGGGGTGTGCGTTTGGATTAGGTGCGCGTCGATGAAATGTAAGGGTGACATGCAACTGTTATAAAAACACTAATAAAAAGCCTGAAAATAATTCAGACGATTGGGAGAAAGCAAAAGACTATAATTTGGTCTAAATTTGAGGTAAAAATTTTAATTATACATGATCAGTTAAATCTGAACACAATTTCATAACCTAGTCCGAATTTCGTAAATTTAAACTTTTTAAAATTCAGGCTTAGACCGAAAGTTATTACAAAATAGTACGAAAACCTAATTCAGACAGCAAAGTTTCCTGTTGTTTTTTAACAGAGAAATTTCACAACAAATCTATCACTCGAAAAGCTGTCTTCTTAATTGGAGAACATTTGAAAAAAATATTGAAGACAAGAACTGTTCTTATTTTGACAAATTGACAAATTGACCCGCTTTTTAGCTTTGTGGTATTTTAAAGCCTGTACATCCTAATAACAAGTAAATAAAAGAAAAAACTGTATTTGTCTTAAAATTTGGGGGATATTCTAGAATTAAGAACACTCCTTTCTGGTGTGTTTATAAACCCCCGGTCAACAGAAATAGACCAAAAAGATATCATTTGACATCAACGGAGTCAATCTAGCATCAAGTTGATCTAATTTTTCGGTCAACATGATGTTGAAATGACTGTCTTGGTGTCAAATTTTCTGTTGAATGGGTCGTCGTTTACAAACAAATCCTAAACTGTGAAAGATATAGTCTCTGTTCTACTTATTACAACAAAGGAAAACTTTAATACAGACTGTTTATCTTTACTGGAAGCCGGAGGACGAGTAACAGTGAAAGTACAGTATTATACTGTACTTCGAAAATACCGTGCAAGACTGATTACACTGTCTAAATGTAACTTTTACACTTGTGGTGGTTTTTGTAAAGCGGGTGCATCGTGCCGTGAGACGCGCGGATGCAAGCGTGAGAGACTTACATGTTTGTTTAATACTCTGCCGATGGAGACAGTAGAAGCGTTAGGAGCGATAGAGCAGAAGGAGTGGCGTTACGCATGGGGAAGACGATGGCGGTGACGGCGGCAGCAGCATGCGCACCTCGAGAACCGCCCTGCCGCGGACGGACAGCCCTGCGGACAGCCCTGCGGACAGCCCTGCGGACAGCCCTGTGGACAGAACAGCGGGTCAAGCGTCGAGATGCGCAACGCAGGGAACAGAGGGCGGCTGTGCGCGGCTCGGCGGCAGCGCGACGGACGGACGCGTACGGACGAACGCCACGCCCAATAGATGAGTTTGCTGGTATCGCACTAGGTTCTTTTTCGTACCCGACTGTGAAAGCTAGATGACTCGCAAATGTTGCTTATGCACATTTATTTAGTCTCGATGTTTTCGGGTATCATCTCTGCGCGGCCCCGAGACGTGAGGACGCTGGCCGCGTCGCGCGCCGGTCGACCAACTCAAGTGATGCGCGACCGACTGACATATATGCTGCATCTATTCCCGGCGGAACACCCCTCGCCGCGCCCGGTTCAATGGAGGCGTGCTTAACCCTTTTGCCGGCGGTGCGCCTTCGACTTGACCGCTGCGCCTCTCCCGCCCCGCCATCCTCTCGCGGGGGTTGCACCTCCTCTTGCGAAGGCTGACTCATTACATACAGACCCGAGGGGCCGACAAGACGGTAGATTTGCCGAGTGAGACAGCTGACTACACGCCAAAAGACGTATCTATCAAATCCAAGCAACTCCATATCGAAATTGAATAATGCTGCTACGGTAGCACAGTGAAATGTGGCCCTTTCTATTTTCTTCGGGTTAACATTGAAAACGTTACCGGGAGCCTCCGCTATTTTCTGTGCGCTGAAAATAGACGCCGGCTGCGGCGGTGGGAAATCGGGGATGTCGGGTCCACCCGTGTGGGCCAACCAAAGCCCAGCCGGCGTGCCGAACAGCCTCCATCTCCTGCCCCTAGGCTGTCCCCGGCTGACCCTTGGGGCGTGTAAAGTTAAGCACGCGTGAGCGTTTCACGTGAGATGAGCGTCCTGGTGAGAGGCAAAATGACGCGAAAATTGACAAACCCATAGATTTTTAGAGAGGAGGGACTAAGAAGAGTGCAATCCTGCAAAAATATTTTCAATTTGAAGTCGTTTCGTTTAGTATATAGCACCGCACGTTGCTCGTGTGAGCGCTATCTCACGTGAAACGCTCACGCGTACTTAACTTTACACGCCCTTGCTGTCCCTGCCTGTCCGCTCGTGTGGCCCGGTAACCCAGCCTTACCCCAGTCGGCATGCGAACAGGCATTAACCGCCCCTTGCTGTCCTCGGCTGACCTCAGCTGTCCCTTTCCACCACCATCTACCCTCTCCCATACTACTGTCTGTCTGCGAGGGACAGGGCAGCCTCGGGCAGGCAGTCGAGCCAGGAGCAGGACGACTGCCCGATGACGTCTTACCGGCGGCGTATGTATGCATCACCACCGGACGCCACACAACATAAACAGCCGCAGGGCGAAGAGTCGTTCGGAAAGCGGAGGGGGCAGGGGGGGGGGGATACAGTACACCAGCTTCCGATGAGCGGGTTCGAACCCCTCGAACTGAATGCAGGCAAAAATAAGTGCAGCACGATGATTGTTGGCTTTCCTTTCACAGGGAGCTCCACGAGAACTCTGCAGCCGAAGAGTAGAAGATGTCGGTGTTCTGGTTTTTCCGCCCGGCCGTGCGCGAATGCTGGGCCATTGTTTACCGCGGGCGCGGGCACAACGGTGTTTACATTCGCCTCTCTGTGCTTGCAGGATGTCCGGGTGGCCTCGCAGCTGCGCCCGAAAGGGGCAGGGGACAAGAAGAAAGGACGCAGAAAGGGAGTGACTTTTCTCTATCGCCCTCGAGGTCCTCGACGGCACGACGGACAACGACAACGGGCTACAACAACGTGGTAATGCTCCCAACCCTCAGAACTCAATGTGATATGAGCTCTGCACTGCAACTGGAGCTAATAAGCTCCCATCACAAATGCATGGTGGGTGGGGTTTTATTAGTTTCAAAGCCGCGAGTTTATCCACCCTCTCGGAGGGCAGTGAGGATGCATGGAGAGCATTATAAAAAGCAGAAGAAAATACTGGATGATTTGAGACAATTTCTTCTTATATGACTGATAAAGCAGTGTGATGAGATAGGTAGGGCATGGGGGAAGCTGGCCGCTACGAAACGACGTGCGTTGTGACTTTGCGCTCACCTGGTCTCACTCACTCTCTCTCTCTCTCTGTCTGGCTCCGCCCCTTCCCTTCCCAAACCCTGATCTCGCGGCCGGCCGCGGCTCCTCACGCGTTGGACGGGGTGGACTCTCGTGCGGCCCGACCCGGACTGTCTCGCGGGCGCGCGGCGGGGCGCACTTGTGCCAGCTCGGGCCGGGCCGGGCCCCGCGGCCCGCGGACGCCACTGAAGCCTACCCGCGCCACGCCGCGCCACGCCGCAAGGCGTGCCCTGCCAACGAGCGGCGGCTTGCATCTGGTTCGCGGTAGCTCAGCGAGGACGTTCGAAATGGGCCGCGAGCTACAACACCCTACACTTCTACTATTGGCCAAAGTGGACCGCTCGGACGCCACGAGACGCGATGTGACTAGGGCCTTACACCGCGCCAGGGTGGCGAGGGTTGCCAGTGACCTGGCTGCCGTGCAGCCATGCTGCGGATGGCTCCGGCATTCCCTGGGCGCCTTTCGCTTTTCCCGCTCTTTAAGCGCGGGCTGATGCCACGGCCGCCAACCCCGCCGCGATGGGCGGTACGCGGAAGCCAGAACGTCCGCCAGAATGTCTGCTCACCGACGTACGGGGTCCCGGACCATGCAGGCTGCAGCAGCTCGGATCGACGCGCTGGAGGCGAGGCCGCGAGGGGCGCGCGCGAGAAAGAAGTTCGCGATTCTGGGAAGAGTTGGCCAGCCCGGCGGCTGTGTGGAGGCGGTGGCGGCGCGCCAGCAAGGCGGTGCAGTGAGAAAAATAAAAACACACTCAGCTGTCTGCTAGTCAGAGGGCGGCCCCATCCCATCTGATCTCACTCAGCCCGCTCTCCTCTCTCCCCAACCCCGTCAGGACTCCTCTCGCTCGCGCCCTCATCCGCAGCCCTCGCCAGCAGGCCCCGCCGCGGTGGACAGTGATCGGTACGCCCGTGCCCGTGCCCCAGTAGAGCGGATGGGTGCTGCGCAGCGATCCGGTCGACACAAAGGAGCGCGGCGCTGGGGATGAGGCTATGGAGGATGACTTGGAGGATCGCGTCCTGTACCAGACGTACGTGTCGCACATGAAGCTGATGTCGCGCCTGAGCCTCGCCTTCCCCGGCGGCCTGGGCTGGGGCTGGGGTGGCCCTGGCGCTGGCGGCCCAGGGCTCGCGGCCGGTCACGCCTGGCGCCTGTTGCGGATCTACGTGCTGCGACCCGAGGTCCTCATCTGCGGCGTCGTCATGATCCTGGTGCTCGCGTACCTGCAGGCCTCGGACGCGTGGTCTCCTTGGGGTCGGGGCGGTTCGACGGCCGGCCCCGTGCGCTCCCTGTTCGGCCGCCTCCAGGGTCTGCAGTACCTCGTCAACGGCTCGGTCGGGGTAGGCGCCGCGTCCGGTGCCGAGAGGCTCAGCTGGGAGCTGCGCGAGGGCGAGATCGCTGCCTATGCGGTGCAGGGTCGGCGCCCTAAGATGGAGGACCGCTTTGTGGTCAACGACAACATAAACGACACTGGAGTGGCTCTTTTCGCGGTGTTCGACGGGCACGGCGGGGAGGTTTGTGGTCTTGTCGAGCATCCCAGTTGACATCCACTTTGTAACAGTTTCGATAGCTCATGTTTCTAATTTGTTTTCAGTTTGCTGCCAACTACGCCAAAGAGAAGCTTATTCCAAGTTTAAATCAGAAGGTTGCAGAGATTAAAAAGTTTGTTGCAGAGGGAGGTGTCAAGAGACATCCTGTCTATGGAACGCCAACAACTCCATCGAAGGGAGGTGCCAACCTAGGGAGTAGCACACCAGAGGCAGTGAAAAAGGGGGCTCCAGTTGAAAAAAAGAACAGCTTTCGTAAGACAATGAGTACATCCCAAACTGATGAATGTGTTAGGAAAAGCGGTGGAGTTACAGATCCAGAGCTCTTGCTCAAACTGGATAGTATACCTCGTTCCATAACTCGTGAAGTTAGACCATCTCTGCTGGATGAGGCAGCACCTACAAGCGGACCTGCTTCAACATATGTTGATAACTCTGGTGCTGTAAACTATAGCCGACTGCTCACTGATGAAGTTCTTGCAGCTGACTTTCAACTTGTCGAGGCAGCAAAAAAAACTATGGATGTAGCAGGTATTGCCAAGAGGGATTTAATTTCTACTCCACATTTTCTTCCCTTATCATTTGTTACTGCAGATTTTATTTGTTAATAGGAACAACTGCTCTGATTGCCTTGATGGAGGGGTCCCGTTTGATTGTAGCTAATGTTGGTGATTCTCGTGGGGTAATGTGCGATAGTCGAGGAAAAGCTATACCTCTTTCCTTTGACCATAAACCACAGCAGGTAAATTTTACATCCAGACAACCAAAACAAAAATAGAGGTACGTTTAGTTAACTTGCACTACAATAATTAAATTTTGTTATTATTTGTACAGATGCGAGAGAGAAAACGAATCAAAGAAGCTGGAGGATTCATTACATTTAATGGTGTGTGGAGGGTAGCTGGAATTTTGGCTACTTCCCGTGCTCTTGGTGACTATCCACTGAAAGACAAAAAGCTGGTGATTGCAAATCCAGACATTCTCACCTTTGACCTCAGTAATCACAAGTGAGATTCAATTATTTTCCTCTGCTTTACCTGATGCAGACCTTTTGTACTTCTACTTAATGAAAACCTCATTCTTCTGCTTTGGTTTTCTGAAACACTTCAGTTTATAATTTTTTCTTGTGTTTCTTTTCCCATCTCTAGGCCACAGTTTATCATCTTAGCATCAGATGGACTTTGGGATACATTTTCCAACGAAGAAGCTGTAGCATTTGTTCGTGAGAGACTCACTGAACCTCACATGGGTGCCAAGAGTCTCACTCTACAGTCTTACTATCGGGGTTCCTTGGATAACATAACTGTCGTAGTTATCAACTTGAAAGATCGTCAATGGAATAGTACCACTCCAGCACAACCTAGGGCAGTGTAAACATTTTATGGCAGGGAAATCAAAAACTTTGTGATAGACCATTTCTTTACATTTGATGTGAGAGCTGTGAATAAGATTTACAATTTTGCTAATTTCAAAGCTAGGTCACAAGTTTTGTGCCGAGCTAATTTATTATTTGTGTTTACTTTATTTTAAATCAATCAACTTATTTTTCATAATTACTAATTTTGAGTAGTTCATGTCAAGCATGATAACAGAATCTGTTTCTTTGCTTTAGTAACAAGTTAGTCAGGTGCTCAAATCTCTCTTTACCTATGACTGTCATTGTTATCCATGTCTCAACATGTACAATTTGTTAATGCCAAGCTGTGATCACGTTGTTTATTGTTGTAGATCTGATATTTGGGTGGAAATGTGACTTAAGATGCATATCCCAGATTCAATTTAATGTGTTTTCATTCACACATTAATTTGTACAAAAATGTGTTGGTTCACTTCTTTTTATGTGTTGCTCAATTTTCTGGGTTTATTGCTTGTGTCCTTAAATTTGTGTTACACACAATTAAAAAAGTGCTTTCTAACGTTATTAGGTATTTTTGTTTGCAAGAACAGGGTAATTATTCACAACTTTGTGTGGACATCTTGGTCGTGTGTATTGATTATCTTGTGTTTTCAACATGCCAACCTTTATCTTAGTAAGCATTAAGTCCGTCCAAGCAAATTATAATAAAATGTCCTTATACAGCTTTTTTGAATCAAACTGAAACGTCCTCTAAAAGAGAAGAGTATTTCTCTGAGTGTTATGATGAAAGTTTTGGAATGTGGAAGTCTCTTCTTTTGTCTATTTGTGATTCTAATTTTACGCTCTGGGTTTATTAGACTACACCCAGTCTGTTTTGGATCCATTTTCATTTAATAGCTTTAAGTCACCTATGACCCTCAAAAAGCTGCTAAAGCTGGAGAAAATGTTTACTGCATGTCTTTGACACTTAGTGTTTTCTTAGACCTTTCTGAACAGTGTTCGCTTTTGATTTTAGGTGCCAAAGATTCTTTGAGACTAGTTCGTTTATTTTAAAGCTAAGTACACTAATCAGATCCAAAGATACTTTTCCTTTGTCAAATCTGTTATTTCTTTTCGCAAGGTGGATGAAGCCTCTTAATTTGTAAGACTTTGTTAGATAATGGTTGTGATTTTGTGGTCTAGTTACATTGGTGACAGTATACACCACACATATATATTTGGGTCACCAATATTGTTCAATCGTCAATGTCCCATAAGAAATACCGTATGAAGGAAAACAATTTTGTTTCCGAGACACCTGAAGTCCACAGTTTTCCCCCTCCAGTCTATGCCTCAAGCTTGACTCAGTCAAGGGTATGTTGCGACAATCATTTAGAACAACCACAATCATCTAATGGTGTTGGCAGAAAAGTGATTGGGCTACTTACATTTAAACGAAACTGAATGTATTATTGAAGTTCCTTTAATATCTAAGACAGTAGAAAGAGAAAACAGTTTGTTCCCAAAAACTCATGTATTAACAAAAAAAAAAAAATTCCCGCTATAAATGTTCTAGTCTTATGGAATTCAGTTGTGGTTGAGCCTCATGTATCCGATTTCTCTTGTGGAGGACGAGGAAAGTAACAGGAGGAAGAAGAAGCAGAATTAAATCTGTATTAAAGTGATTGATTGCATACATTTATTCTCTCTAGGCATTTCTGTCAGACAAATTTTAAAAAATTCTGGTATTAAAAAAAAAAAAAACTTGGCAAAAACTAATGAGTATAAATGTGGAAAAACGGGATAGGTTGTTTTTTCATTAAACCTGTTAATCATGATCTTGTAAAATCTGTTTCACTCATGTGTTTAAAAGACCACCATGAAAAGTGACAAGATATTTTGTGCTAATGTCCCTTCGTTAAACTGATTTTCCAGACACTACAAGGGTTCTCAAAGCTAATTAAAGCACAACAGACCAAAAACTTAAATTAAAATATCCTCTAAGACTTTCATTGTAAATAGTATCCTGCTACCATGATGCAATAAGCAGTGCAAAGTGACTCTTACTGATGATGTGCAAAATTTGATGCAACCATGCAGTCTTAATAGATTTAAAAGAAACAAAAAATACTTATATATAAAATCTAATCGCAACTTTCAGTGAAAGAATCATCAGAGAAAAAGTTTTGAAATAAATTAAATTGAGACATGTATCAATTTACTTTCTTTAGAGGCGAAAAGAAAGCATTGGCTGAAGAATTAAACGTAATATATAATAAGTAAATGATCAGTCACTGAACCACTCAATGGCATCAAGAGACTCAACTGCAGTCTGAATCTGGATTGCGGTTTCTAAAAAAAAAACCATTGTGTTGGAATGGTTATAAGTCTTTTTATAGTGAAATGATGAGTAACAACTTCAATGATAACAAATAGATGTCATTCTATTGTGCCAGGTGTTCTGTTTAATGAGAAACCTCTAAAATGTATCTGTATCAACCATCAAGTACATCTGTTAAAACAGCCAGAAAATGCATGCTCAACACCAAGTTTTAACACCAACAAAAGGAAAAGTCAGTATCAAAATACAAATACAAAGAGAAAAGGAAACCTTTGCATAATAAGCAGCAATGAAAAAAAAATATTCCCATTGAAGATAACACTTTTCATTTGCAAAAAAAGAAATGTACAGAAAAACCAATCATAAAATTAAATAAACTTCTCTGTGGATGAATATAAAACGAATCTAACAGCTCTGGAGCCATAAAACAAACCTGAAGAAATATTTTTGAAATCTTTAACACAGCACAACAAAAATTCAATTTTAACATTAACAGTCTAAACATTCAAAGTAGCTTATGAAGAGGAATTTTATCTCTTTGGATCAATAAAGGCAGAAATAGATATATAATTCCTATGAAATCTTTAGGTATATGTTTATTCTAAAGGTAGAATACATATGAATTTATTGCACTTAATTCTAGATCAACCCTGAAATTTATCTTCACAGTGTTTTGCGTTTCTCAACAGAAAGAAAGAGAGAGAAAGAGAGAGAGAGAACTTTGCGTAATACCTTTTTTGTTACAGTAGAAATGCTATGACCATACATCAATCAGATCAGAAGACAAAATACACAGACAACAAATTTTCTGCATGGTATTATCACCGTATGTGAAGTAAAGCTTCTCTGGGAACAAACTTATTCACACAAATACTGACTGTGTAAGGCACCTTATCCACAAATTCATAGTTAACTCTCTTTTGTACTCTGCATTATGTTAAGTATATGATTAACTACCATAGTTTTCTTTTCAAAAACTTGCAAATATACAAAACATGAAATAGAACACTGTACATCAAAAACTTAAAATTAAATAAAGTACCTTAATCCTTTAACAGCACTTCAGTGCATGGAGGAAAACCCCAAATTCAGAACATTGGAACCAACAAGTTCAAAATCCTAGTCTTCATTTCTCATACCACAAAACTCAAACCTTATAACAATAGAGAGAAGGTAATGAAGTGGAGAGATAATCACTCCAAAAGAAATAGGTATTATTGGACGGAAGTGTGGGAGCAAAACAACAAACTGTGTGCAAAGAAACAAAAACATAAAATATTAGAACATAAAGCCTGCGCGATTCTATCATCATTTCAAGACTAGATAACAAGGGCAAAATGACTCCTGCTGCATGTTAAGATCACAAAATGGCTCCCATTTCAAGTTTTAAATAAATCTAGATACAAAGTCATCACATTCATTCATGTGTTTATCCTTCAATGCGTGAATTAATCTTGAATAGAAATAACCATAAGTTCACAAGAGCTCAGGAATTCTAATAACCCAGCAAGATGATGAAAATGAGTAACAAAATAGGTAGAGTAAAAATTTGGTAAGTACAGATATATAGGGATATGTAAGGATGAGGATTGTGCTTCCAACACAACATAAATGTAAGTGGAACCAAAGATTCAAATTAAGTGACATGCTGGAGACGTACCACTAAAAGCATTGTAACTCAAGTTATGTATGCAGTGGGGGGCCAACATTCAACAACAGGCATTTTGCTCTCATCTGCTACTCTCCACAATCTTAAGATTCTGTTGAAATTAAAATAGATTACTTGAAAGTTTGAATAATAGAAATTGATTTGAATTCAACTCAGATCACAAGCTTATGACTGATAATAAGATAATATTGGTAAGAAAAAATTGAAAAATTCTACTAGACAGAATTATAAATATTATCATACATACTATGTATAGAGAAATGCTTCACAATAATCCTCAGGTCAAGTCATATCTTTCATAAAATGTGACCGAACTGGGAGTGGTATTGGTAGGACAAGGGGATGGTGTAATAATTGAACGACTGGTTGATGGGGTGGAGGAGAGTGGTGCCCTTCCTGTTGCTGCTGCGGATGCGGATGAGGAGGAGGAGGGAGCACTCTCTCTTGAGGCGGTTGCTGTGAGTTCGTGGACGTGGGCTGCTGTGGTGGTTGCACATTGGGAGGTCCTTGTTGATGGTTATGGTTGAGGTTACCCTGCGCTTCAGTAGTATGTAGTCTCACGTGTCTTGCGAGACGATGACTCTGAACAAAGCGTTTACCACATTGAGGGCAAGCATAAGGACCATTCTTAGCATGAGATCGTAGATGCCTCTCTAACTTGTGGCGTTCACCAAACATTTTACCACAGGTTGTACAAGGGTATGGTTGCTCACCTGTATGTATTCGCATGTGCTGAGTCAAATTATGACTTTGAACAAAGGACTTGCCACAGGTTCCGCAAGAATAGGGTCGCTCTCCAGTATGAGAACGAAGATGTCTCTTCAGTTTGTGGCGTTCCATAAATGATTTGCCACAAATCGCACAAGAATAATTCCTCTCTCCTGTGTGGAGCTTCATGTGGTCAAGCAGGGTATGACGTTCTATGAAAGTCTTACCACAGGTCTCACAGGAGTAAGGACGCTCTCCAGTATGAACTTTAACATGACTCTTCAACTTGTGGTGCTCAGCAAAGCCACGCCCACACGTGGTGCATGAAAAAGGTCTTTCACCAGTGTGTGTGCGCATATGTCTAGTCAGACTGTGATTCTGGATGAAAGCCTTTCCACAAGTGGAGCATGGATATGGGCGCTCGCCTGTATGAGTGCGCATGTGTCTTGTAAGACTATGGTTCTGAACAAATGAGCGACCACATACATCACAGGAGAAGGGATGTTCTCCAGTCAAAGCTTTAAGATTATACATAGCAGTCGCTAAGCAATGATTGGGAGACTTTGGCAAGGCAGTTGCACCAAGACTGTTAAGTTCATTGAGAAGATGCTCCTCTCTTGAACCTGATGGCTGACTTTGGTTGAACTGCTTGTTTTTAGAAGCATGATCTTCATCGTTGCCATCTGCCTCAGTAGCCTCCTGCTTCATCTGAAACAGAAATAACAAGTCTACTCAGTAAAAAGAGTAATTCAAAAGTTTCTGATAATCTTTAATTATTATAAATGGCTTTTTGTTTACAAACAAAAGTAAGAAAATAAACTAAGAACATTGATTACATAGACTTCAGATTATTTCTTTTCACTGAAGCTCCATGTTTTGGAAGTTTGATTCAATCAAAAAGAGTAAAGTGTTAACTAATTATCAATTAGTTGGAAAGAAACTATTGTTCAGTCTGCTGATTGTGTTAGGAGAAAAGAGAGAAAGAGAGTAGATCAGATATCAAGAGCATATTAAGAAAAAACTCTCCTACTGATGGAATGAAGATAAATTTATTAGTGTATGTGAAGTAGAAGAAAAACAGTAAGCAGGAAGGAAAAAAAAAAGCACAGAAAACGAAAAGTATACTTACACTTACGAGGTTGACTTGCTGCTGGTATGCCACAGCGGCACCCGCAGTAGGTACAACCTCTGGCTCTGGGTGAGACTCTGACCAGGTAGTCCTCTTTGCCAAAAAATTCTGGAGAGCAAAATTCAACAATTAATAATACATACCAAAAACCACAAAATCAAGAAGATAAAAATCTAGGATACATACTGCAACATGATGGTCTTTAGCATGCACAGGATGTTCTGTGCCAGGTGACAAATGAGATGAAGAACTTGTTTCCTCAGCCACCATCTCGCGGGGAGCAACCTACAAATCCCACAATAAAAAATAATAGCAAATACAAATTTAAGCTAAAAAATAAATATCATGTTACAGTAAGTTAAAAATACTCACCCTGTTGCCGTGTTCTGGTTCTACATTCAACATTTCCACTCTGACTGGTAGGTTTGCTCGGACAGATGGCGTCCGTTTTCCCCGTGACCGCTACAAAAAATAACGGTATTGTTTGTTTTTTAACAGACAAATTAAAAATTTATAACATTGAGGAAGTTAGAAAGTAATACCATATACCTGGTTTTGAGAAGAAATAGATGCTTGTAGTTGTTGCTGCAAATGATGCTGATGATGCAGACTAGGGGGATGGGGATGTTGATTAAGTGGTAACCCTTGGTGGTTTGTTAAATGTGAATGGTGCCCCCTTCTATTGGGGTCTAGAGGTTTCAGGTTAAAATGCCTGCGTAGAGTTGCGTCTGAGCGCTGGCACTGAACTCTGAATTTATAAGCCTGGTCGACTTGGTACTGACAACGAAGACAAATGAGAGGAGGTAGACCATCTCCTGCATGAACCTACAAAGATAAAGAGAAAATGGTAATAAATTCCACAGGAATAATAACTGATCCAGTATAAAAGTAACAATATTAAATGGGAACCACATGTCATTGTTTCTGGCAGGAGGAGGTGTCTGGATACCCATAGTTGCAGGCAAAAGCTGAATAAGCAGATTTCATAAAACATAAAAACGAATGAAAAATTGATTGAGATGTGAATCATAGAATGAACTCTATGTCACACATGACCTAGAATTAAAATGAGAAATGAAGAACTAAGAGATCTAGCCAAGAAAAGCAATCTAGACAATATATTAAAGAATCAGAAGAAAAATCATCTCTTCATTGGGAAATTTTCAAAAAATAAAATTCTGGCAAGGGAGTGAAACTTGTCACTAACTGACTGAAATTTTTAATGAGAACTAAGCAAAACCTGAGAGTGCATACCCATGTAAATCATCTCAGAGAAGCAATCTGTAATTTTAGAATGTATTAAAGAAAACAACTAGAAAGTAGACACTACATCCCTACAATGAGCTTAGCAATGAGCAATGATTAGCCCATCAAGTTGTTCACCCATATTTCTAAACACTGATCCAACTAAACTAATCTAAATATTCCTGCAGAGAGCAATACCTAATTTGCCCAGAAAATGTCAGCAGTTTGAACTATAATAAAAATAGATTCTATTATCTTCTTGGCTTGACTTGCACAGAATAAAATAAGTTTCCAGCAAACCGTAAACGAGCAATTCATTGACCATTTCTCATGAAAAATAAAATGCGTGCGGAACTGTGCTCTACTTCCCTCAGGCAAAACGTGCTAATTGCAAAGCAAAATTTCACCACGAATCCACAGGTGAAAGGATTAGAAAAGAAATACATTCGAGTGTACGAAGGCATTCTCACCTCGAGTGAGGCGCACGTCATAATCCTAGTCGACAGAGTAGTCCCTCCCTGTGTCGCATCATCTTCCCCTCCAAATATGGGCACCCCAACCCCCTCCTCCGAGAGACACAGGCGACAAATCTCTGTCATATTCACTACCCGTTGGCCGACTGCTTCCATCGCCTGCAAAGGCAATACAACAGTAGACTCTCTGCCACAACACACTACACACACCTGGCCCTGACGAAGGGCATAACGGAGAGGTTATTGCACGGGTGGGCGGCCAACCAAAACGCGAGCATCGAGGAGGATATTAGAAAGGTTACAAGGAAGTCAAACTTACAAGTGCGATGGAAGAGCTCTGCGTGCGTCAATTATTCGCACAAAGATATGTATACTGGAGAGAAAACACAGTCTGCTAGGCGTGAGTGTTCATCATTGTCCGTTGTCTCTCACCACTTCCGACGCTATGGGGCATGCGAGTCATGGGGAGCTCCAAATTACACATGCGGCACGTCTTGAAAAGTGCAATTCCTGCAGTTCTGTAGCAGAAATCTCCGAAATGTTGATTTTTTACGCCATAAATAGTACAAGGTGTAAAGAAACAATACCAAAAGACCACACTCTACACCGCTAAGCTAACGCCCGCAGCCGCAACGAACCGCAACCAACGGGCGCTTCCACGCCTTCTTGCGGAAACGACACGTGAAGGGCACTACGGCTCCGAAAAGGCGGTGATAGCGAGGACTGCGGGAAGTTTTGAATCTTGCGCATCACTAGCAACAAGTTAAAGCCGGGTGACAATTTTTGTTTTGGTCCATTTCCCTGATGTTAAAGACAGCACATATTTTGGTTATTGTTTCTTTTGAATTATTACAAGGGAGTTTTTGGTTTGAGCCGTAATTTAAAAATTCGCACAAAACAAAATAAAACCACTTTATTACACAAAAAAGCAAGCATGCCACAAGATAAACCTATGATGATTATTCAACAATGATCAATAATAAAGAAAATATAATATGGGTTCAAATAGAGATTTATTTCAGTCTGAGTCATCAGATTTGTCAGCCTTGTCACCACTTGGCTGGTCTTTGTAATGTCTATACTCTGGTTTCAATTCCCACATGTTTCTATGTGGGTTTTTAATATTGTAATCACAAACATCTTTCAGAATTTCTTTCAGGTAAGTCTGAAAAATAAAGTACATTAATTAATGAGCCACAGAAACTTTATACACGTAAAAAAATCAATTTTTCTGTAACTAATGCATACATACCACAGGCTGCCTAGTTATACGGACTAGATCTTTGATATTATAATACTGGTGCTTTTCAAATGCTGCAAATAACATTTCTATGACCGAATCCTTGTCATCACGAGCTTTCTTCCCTTCAGCCTTCTTCTTTTCCTCATATTCAATCTAATGAAGGACAAAGTGGGGAAATTATTTGTGTTAGAGTTCTTGGTAATTCATTGGAAGAACATTTAGTTAAAATGAATGAATTGCATAAGCTTACATTATATTTGTGATTGGAAACAGGTTTGTAATTTTGTACAACACGATCCAACTGCATAACCAGTCTAGTAGGTTGAGCTGCCTTTCTGAAACTTTCAAGCTTCAGTTGCATGTATCCTTTGTCAGCTACAATCAAGAAGTTTGGTATTATTCAAGCTCACACAACAATATGACGGATAGATGATAGATAACTCAGATGAGAAGAAAGTTTTACCATGAGGACGACATTCAAGCTTCTGTTGGATCCTTCCCTCTAAACATAGCTTTTCAGTCTCAGGTACTACTGCGTCTGAATTTGGAGCTACAGAGATTTACAAAAAAAATTGTTAAAATAAAAACACAAAACAAGTAAAAGTTTCAGATTGCTAAGGCGTGGGAAAAATTAATAAGACATTAAAAGTTAACATAAATTAACTTACGGACAGAGTGAGAAAAAACTCCTAAAGTTTGACGCTCAACAATTTGCACATCTAAATGGTGGTCCTTAGGAATTACCACCTCGTCTGATTCTTGAGTCAACAGGCTATCAGCTATGGCTAGTGATACTACTGCCTTTTGTCCAGCACTCCTGTAATATCAAGAGTGGTCAGGAACATACTTAAATAAAATGCTGCAGGGGAGTGTGAAGAATAGCAATAATTGGCTCTGACGCTTACTTTGATATTCTTAATTTTCCAACCTCAATATTGCCTGGTGCCTTTTGCCATTTGGTACTTATGTACTTCGGAACCTAAAAAAAAATAATTGAGATTCAATGTAAGAGAAAATGTCTTACCTGGCACCACATAAGACCAATTGGGATACAAACCTTCACTAACCATACGCCCCGGTTTGAATTTGATAAATCTAATTCCTTGTCGGAATGAGGGGTAGTAGATGTTGAGGATGACATTTTGGACAGTATCTGGAAAAAAATTATGATCAGAGAACACCTAATATGACACAGTTACAGGTTGTCATTGACACACTAATACATTTGGTCGTGGCAGAATTTCAACTGCTTTAAATACCATCTCTCAAGCCCAAAATACAGTAAATGATAACATGAATTAACTATCCAGGGTCGTAATATCTATAACGTAGCACCTGTAAGTAACTAGTGTCATGCTGTATGAGGTAAATCAATAACAATTTCTTACTTTCACGATGAATCCAAGAGGTTATAACCACGAAGCTTGTCAAAATGACAACACTGAATCGTCATCAATGTGTCACGTGATTCTTGTTCATCTATTACGAAACCCAAATGAACGGTCGAAAGTTATATTCCAGGGGACAGATTCGAGCGAACTCCTGCTTAACACAAAACTACTGAGGGGAAGAATACAATTTTCACGAGAGTAAGATATAGGACATGTTAAGTGCCAATCTTGCTGATCATTGCAGCAATAATGATTCAAATCGAAAAGTCAGAGGGCAAAAATGGAAGTAGATCTTACCAACACATAAAAAATATTGAGTGGTTGATGGTTGTGCAGATATGATTATTTTGGTTCAAATTAAAAGGAAAAAGATTTTTTAGTACTAAAATATAATTTTGAATATTTCAGTACGTCAATAGGAAATGTTCCCGACATACATGGACACTATTAACGTGAGGGGCAGAGTTATGGCTAGACTGAGAACCACTTCTGCGACAGTGTTTTGTTGATTAATAGGTCTGACGTCTGCGTCTTTGGTCAGGCCCAGCCAACTCTGGGCTATGAGAAAGTTCCTTAGAGCATGTGACGTCACAGGGCGACTCCGTATATTGCCAACCTCAGAACACAAAACGACGCACGCATTGCCTCTTTAGGCAGCTACGGAGGTCATTGTCACGGTGGCTAAAGTGTGCCAGAGGCGGGATCTTCTGAATTTGCATTTGCTTTTGTTAAAATATATGGCTACATACTAGAATCAAGGGTCTTTGGAGAAACACAACAGGCTTTAGAAGCAATAAACCTCAATTTATTGTGCAAAATAAATCAATCTAAAAGTAACAACATAGTAAATCCTTGGAGTCAACACATACAAAAAGAAATGTAACAACAAATCAACTAAACTAAATCAGTAATAACATATCACAAATTTCCCAATTAATTGTAAACATATGAGATCATTTGATCTTTCTCAAACCCAGACACCCTTCTAAGTTTTCCCAAACCGAAAATCTTCTGGCTGTGGTCTCAGCAAAGAGGAGCACCTGTCCGTGACAATAAAAGAATATGTGAGTTAGAAAGATTGAGAGCCGTTGAGAGCAGTCATAAATAGAGAAGCCATTGAAAACCCACCTTTTTCCTGATATACAATTCCATGTCTTGTGACGGATAAGATTTGGATAAAGGGACTGCTGGCTCCTACTGGAGTCTGCAACATAATAGAAAAGAAGTTTATATAAACAATAGTTTTGTATCACAATTTTTCTTAGATTAAAACAAAATACAACAAAACACAGCAACGAACATATGGTAATAGATTATACCTGGCACGAACCTCTTCCCTGGCTGAAGCAGATGATTCAGACTGAATAATTGAAGGCTTTGACGTGCAGTGGAAGTCTATGTGAAGATATGTATGAATGAGACATAATTTTCAATACATGCTTTGTTTTATTAGATGAAATAATATAATATATAAGACTTACATTTGGTTAACTTTTCCGGCACAATATGCGGGGGCACACATATTGCTTAAAATGGAGTTTGCTGAGAGGGACTGTAAATAATTCTTGGTTGCTGGTGTTTGCTATCCACTGCATCAGCCTGGAAAAAGCATGTCATGGCACA
>NW_026267304.1:346946-371087 GCF_000697945.3 Frankliniella occidentalis | reverse complement strand
AGATGTTCTCTATTGCACAATGCTTACAAATTCCTATAATATATAAGACTTACATTTGTTTTACTTTTCCATTGTGTTCATTCTGGCACACGGGGGCACACATATCGCTTATAAAATGGAGTTTGCTGAGAGGGACTGTAAATAATTCTTGGTTGCTGGTGTTTGCTATCCACTGCACCAGCCTGGAAAAAGCATGTCATGGCACAGAAGGGAAACAAATAATTGTAAATGAAGATCAATACTTAGTTACTGGGAGCAGCTGACCAGACCACAGGTTAAAATATCTTCTCTTGCTCCGCTGCTCCGCTCGTCGCACCGGTAGGTGCTTCGGAAAACTAATAATGGATTTTCCACTAACAGAGTTTTAGTGAAGCACTTTCCCCATGCAAATCACATACATTTCTATTTTTCACGTAACAGCAGAGCCGGCGCCGGCCCCGGAGGCCGCACCAGCAGACAGTTTTAGACCGATATGTTTACACAAGTCTGCAAAAAAAGGCCATGCCGGCTCGAAAGTATGCTTCTTGTCTTCATAGTCCAAATTGTTTGGAACTCTATGCAATTCGTTTTGTAATGTCTTTCAACTGATGCGCATAACAAATAAATTATGTTTAATTGTGTAGAGTTTAGATAAAGACGTGTGAGGACGCAATTGTGTTGCAAATTTTACATTACATGTTGGCAGTATCAGGAGTCGCCCTGCTGCTCTAACAAACCGGATACAGTATATACAGTTGGCTGGGCCTGTCTTTGGTCGCCGCTGCTTCATCATATGTAAGAATTTTTTGATTGATTTTTATTTAATTGTACGTTCTCATACCTTAATTGAACGCTTGTGGGTGTATAGTCGTATTTCACGAAAGAACTGTCACGTAAGTTTATTCTTTGCCCATCTTGGAGACAAATCGCGAAGGTGTGACAGATAGTTAGTGCCCTTCGCACTTCACTCCTGGCCTTTTAAGGTTTGTTGAATGAGAACAAGAGCACAATAGAACAGACGAATGGATATGTTGCTTGAGCACTGGCAAGTCATGGAGTGCCACTTTCTCCTTTTCAAAGACACAGAGCTGAAAGACGCAAGACGTATGTTTTACCACTTCTCTCTGGAGTTGGTATGGTGAGGTTAATTAATCAACAGAACATTTTGTGCGGGGTAGGATGTTCTAGTTTAAAGCGCTGATGCACGTTCGTTGACTGTGACACAAAATCACACTGTTTTTCACATTCCCCAGTGTCGAATATTCTTTCTCTGTTTGTGCCTGGAAATGAATCAAGATCCGAAGTGTGTTAAAGTCTGTTTGATTCATCATGTTATTCTTATTCTAAGATGTGTATTTTAATTTTGTTGAAACGTATTGTAAGAGTTTAGTTGTTGATTATTAATTGCTAGTTATACAATCTTGTCCTGTCATGGTAATATGCTTTTATTCCGAATTATCATAAGCTTTCATAAAAGAATTGCTTTAGATTAAGACCACCCATTTTCTTTGGCATTGTTTCTTGTCTTTTAAGGCACCTCCATTAGCTTCAAGACACAGTTTCTACAGGTTTGAGAAATATCATGGTATCCAAGAAAAACAATGCTACCTCTTCCAACAAGTCGAAAGCAAATGCTGGCGAAGCAGCATATCTTCAATCGCTCAATAAAGAACAGCTGAAGCGGGAACTGAAACGTCGTGGAATAAAGACTTCGGGCAGCAAAACGGAATTGGTATGGTTTTGAATGTTACAGTATTTAGTGACTTGCACAAGCTTGTAAGCACAGTTTTTTTTTGTTTTTTTCTTTTTCTTTTTTGTGTGCAAGATGAATTTTCACTTCAGTATTTGTTGGTAGTTTTCCCTGCAGATCGTAAATTTGTGAAATTGTACACCAAGGCTGTATTTGTCATGCTTTGTAGTTTTCTACTGAGTATTGTTGGATTACTGAGAGAAGATTTAAATGTAAGCAAATGTAAAACAGTAAGCTTAGTACTGTGATGTTGATATTGCAATTTGTGCAGTGAGGTCAGGTGCAAAGTTTGAAAGTGTTCAACACCTCTTCTGATGATTCTCTTCTTTCTCCTCAGAAGTTATTTTTCCAAACAAGTGGCCCTCTTCTTTAAAAATGAAGGAAATCTAGATCTTTTTCTACTTGGAGGCTCAGGCAGATTATCAAGGTATAGAGGGAGAACCATGTTATTTCTGGCAGCTTTCTTTCTTTTGAATTATTTTTTAAAATTGTAGATAAGTTTCAATTATTGAAGGTAGTGGAAAGCTATATTAGAGAGAAAATTCACCAGTAAAAGTTGCTGCAAGTCTTAGTGGAAGTCTAGTAATACAAAGCTAGTTCACTTTGTATATTATAACTGATCACGTAGTTGGGATTTTTTTTTTGTTATCTTTAGTTTTTCTCTTCATAAGTTATTCTATTCTATTGATTTTTGAAATGGGAGGTGTATGTTTCATTTGTTAGGTACCTTACAGTTTAATTTTAAACTGTAGTGGTACCTGCTCCATAATGTCAAACTGCTTAGGAAAATGCTCAGATATAATCTTGTAGTGTTTGAAGTCACGTCTTTATTCACTCAAGACTCGAGATTGTTTTACCAAATTGCTGGTTTGTCATATTTATTTATTTCTCTCTAGATGTTCTCTATTGCACAATGCTTACAAATTCCGTCTAGCAAAACTCATCTTCCTCTGTGATAGGCTACTATTCTCTGGTTGTAGTATTTTATCTCACATTCACTCATCCTCCCCCCCTTTCCCAAACGCATCTCCTCCCTTCCCTTCCCCTCCCCTCCCCTCCCCTCCCTTCTCTTCTCCTCCCTTTGCTTCCTCTCCTCTCCCTTCCCTCCCCTCTCCTCCCTCCCCTTCCATCTTCCTCACTGTTGGCCCCATCTGCTATCAGGTCATCTTTCACATGCCTGGCATGTTTATTTCTTGCGACCTTTCATCTTGGATGGTGTTGTTCACCTCAAAGCCTGTTCACTATTTCATGATGAAGGAATAAATATTGGTTATCACTGGTTTTACTGGAAAGTATTTTTAGATTTGACTACTTTGATTGTAGACATGTTCCCAGTATGTATGCCAGTCAGTCGACAAGTGTCCTGTGACTATGTAGTTGTAGAATGTGAAGTTGAGGAAGATGTTGCTTCAACATCTGATGTAGGTATTGTTTGTTTTGTGCATGTCTGACTTCAAAAAATTAGCGTAAAATAGATTACATAGTTAAGCACTTTATGTTGATTTAAAAAAAAAAATATGACTCCTATTCCTTTAAATACACCATTAATCTTTCATTTGTAGATTTGTTCACTCTTTTGTACATTTGCATTTTGCTTTTCTATTGTTGCTATTATTATTTTTACTATCTTTACTCGGTCATTTCATACAATTTCATGTGTTGAGTTAAGTTGGATGAATCTATGTACCCAATTAACCCTATGCTAACTTCTGTTCAATCAAAATTTTGTGTGCTTGCATCAAATATCCTGCACTACATTTCGTCATATTTTGTAACACCCTCATTAATGTATGTTTCAGCTGCAGCGGTTGTCTCACAATATGTCTGCTCCACTGAAACGGAGGACTGATTCTGTACCAACAAGTCCTCTTTCTTCAGCTAGTTTACCAGAAAATCACCATAAAGCGAATGGTGATAACAATTTAGTAGGAATGATATCCTCAATAGATGAAAAGACTCGAGAGCTGGAGAGAGAGGAGCGTGAGTCTTTAGTTTTGTGGAGACATCCATTAAAGACCCTAAATTTCTTCTGCTGTGAGCTATGGATTAATATTTACACATATGCACATACGTAAGTATTCACAATTATCTTGTTATATATGGTTCTTTCTTTTGGTTTTTTACACATGTAAGAGATCTCTTTCTTAACTTACAGACTTTTAAAACACCGGCTCACAGTGTTTTTAACAATCCTAGTCAGTGCAGCTTTCTATGTGCTCTATGTCATTCCGGGTCCTCATCAACAGGTAAAGATTGAAACTCACTTTTCCTGAAATGACTTTTTGATGATCAAACAACTAAACGTTTGGCTATATTTTAACAGTATATGCAAGCTGGAAAATCTGAAATATCCTGGTGTCTATACTGGGTTGGTTTAGGTGTGCTGTCTTCGGTTGGCTTGGGAACCGGGCTGCATACATTTTTGTTGTACTTAGGCCCGCACATTGCAAGTGTCACCTTGGCTGCTTATGAATGTGGAGGTCTGAATTTTCCTCAGCCTCCATATCCCGATGAGTAAGTATAATTGACTTTCAAAATGTGCATTAGCATCTGTTTTTTGTTTTTTTTTAATGTGCTGCAACTAACTTTTCTTTGTATTTTTAAGGATTGTGTGTCCCTCAACTGTGGATCCCAGATGGGTTGCAAGCATATGGAACATTATGAGCAAAGTCCGTGTAGAAAGTTTCATGTGGGGTGCTGGAACTGCATTAGGAGAACTCCCTCCTTATTTCATGGCACGTGCTGCTCGGTTGTCAGGATATGACCCAGATGATGAAGATGATCTAGCAGAATTTGAAGAGCTTCAACGAAAAAAAGAAAACCCAGAGCTGCTGGTGTGTTTGTGCTACTGGACTTTGTGTTGAATTGCCATGCATGCTAGCTAACTGTTCTCATTTCTTCTCATTCTCCGACAGAGCACTGTTGACCGCTTGAAGCTCTTTGTGGAAAAACTAGTCGAAAAAATTGGATTTTTTGGGATATTGGCATGTGCTTCGGTAAGCTGTAACTCCTTTTTCAAACAACCAGTATTTGAGTAAGCAGGATTGTACTTTCAAACCGTTCTTTTTGTTTTTCAGATACCTAACCCTCTCTTTGACCTTGCTGGTATTACCTGTGGTCATTTTCTTGTCCCATTTTGGACATTTTTTGGAGCTACTCTCTTAGGGAAAGCAGTTATTAAAATGCACATTCAAAAAGTTTTTGTGATAGTTGCATTTAATGAAACACTTCTTGCCAAAGCTGTAGATTTATTAGGGTCTGTACCTGTGGTTGGACCTAGACTACAGCAGCCTTTCTCTGCATTCCTTGTGAAACAAAAGGAACGTCTCCATCGCAAAGGAAGTGAATCACCTTCAGGATCGGTAAGAATTGTCTCTTAAAGTTTAAGACTTTTTTGAAGTCTTTGCTGTTATTCAATCTAATTTTATTTTTTAAATGCCATTTCAGGAAGGAAACTTATTATCAGCAATCTTTGAAAAGTTTGTTGTGGCTATGATTATATACTTTGTTGTTTCAATTGTGAACTCTCTTGCACAGAGCTATCATAAACGACTTCATTCTAAGTCAAAGAAGACCACCAAGAAGTCTAAGGACTAACTGTGCCAATGCTCATTTCACCTTCTTTCTCTATATGATTTTTGTTGTGGATTAAGGTTATCAATGAATATATTTTTATTTTTGCAAGGTTGTGTATTCATAGAGGTTTTGTACCCATTCCTCATTTTTACTTTTTTTGTGATCTGTGGAGTAGAATTTGTGGAATTCTCTCCAAAATAAGTAGGAAAGTTCAAAGTAGAGTTTTCATTATATTAATGATGATTTTGTGTCATACTAATATAAAAATAATCAATCTAAATATCATATGCCATTAGCCCAATTTGTCTTAGTTGGGTATTGTAACTTTCATTTTATGTATGAATATTATTTACCCTTGGGGAATATACTGGCTTTCTGGTATACTTCTTTCCAGGAGGTCATTTTTTTTTTTTTTTTCGTTTCCAATTATAATGTGAAGGCCAGACAACTGGAGTTAATATATTTTATCTAGTTAAGGTATGTTTTGTTTTTATGTGAAGGGAAATCAGATGGTAAAGCTACCTGGTACAGCTACAGGCACCAAATTTCAATCGTAGATAAAATACGAAGACCAAGGTTATATACGGTGAATAACAGAATGGGGACTATTTTATATCAATTTGGGGATTACATTATTGAAAGTGAAACTATTTTGCTTTTTCGTCTCCAGTCTTTCAACAAAATAAGTTTTTTTCTCAAAACATTTTTTCTTAAAGAAATGTAAAATATTTTGTAGTTAGTTAAAATGCATCTTTGAAGCAAGCCTATTACTGTCAATCAGAATCAGCTTGAGACTGAGGTTCTGATCAAAATTCCTGTTAGGTCTCTGAAATATTCAGTATGGCTTGCAATAGAGTGCCTTTCTATGATGAAGTTTTTCTAGTCTGACTTAGAAGTGTAATGATGGAAACTGTTTACAGTACTTTATACCTGTTGGAAAGTAAGGCAAGTAAAATATCATCCATTAGCAAGATCCATCCATTCAATCATTTCAGAAGTGCTTATTTTTGTAAAGAACTCTCTCTGAAGTCTGATTTAGTGAGCATTCATGCATTAGTCAGTCAGAGTACTGTAATTTCCAGGAGCAATGTATTTTAATTGCTACACCATTTTTCATTCTGCTTGATGTGGACTGATCTTTGTTTATGGGGGTCTAAAAAAATAAAATTGAATATTTCTTGCTGCCTTATTTTGAAAAAGAAAATTTTTATGTAATCTAATGTGCATTTCAGTTTCCATGGATGTATAATTACACCCTACTCGATGCTATGTAATGAACATTTGATAATGTCTTGCTATGACTTGTGATACAAGTTGTTTCTTAGTTACCCAATTTGTAAATAAGTGTGCAGAATTTCCGTGTTTGTAGATTTATCACTGTTGTATTAAAACAACTATATATTGTGAAAGAGATATCGGATTGCGATTTTGTCAATATTCCAGAGATGTTATGATAAATTACTCGTGAGTTCCTGTTTGAGTATCATCTTTTCATTCCTGAGGAATGTTTGTATTTTTCCACAAAGTTTGCTCAAAGTCACTCATTTTTGCAGCAATGCAATAATCTCTTTGCTTTACTTCTGAGTGAAGTGGTGCTGATTTTACGTTTTGTTCTTGTACTGCTTGTTATGACTGTCCCTAAAGCTTTGTGAGATGTGTGGTCATTGTTTTCACGAAAAAGACAGTTTGTGTTCAATTTTTACAATTATCAGTTCAAAGACAGCACTTTTAACAGGTATGATATTGCTAAGACCATTTTTCAGGAAAGCCCCAGTGTGCTTGGTTGTATTTATCTCTTTCATTTGGTGGAATGTCTTCCAAATATTCTGAATTAATTATGTGTAGCTTCCTTGGTGTTGAAGTGGTTTGTATGGTTGCTGGTTCCTGTATTTTACCTTCGACTTTCAATTATTTGTACACTTATTGGAAAATTGGTGTTGCATATCTTTTAAGGGGGTCATAACTTGGCCAGTTTAGTTGCAAATTCCAGTATTTGAGTGTGTATTAAAGTTCAATATTAGCATGTTTCTCCATGCAATATTGAGTGTATCTTCAGTGTGACTTTAGTTCCTACTAGAAGTTCAATATATTGCTTTTCGCAATGAGGTCATTGCTCTGACCATAAATAAAGCAAGTTGAGTGCATACAGTTCTTGTACTTGTGTTCTTTGGTACAACTAAGAATCCTTGGGTCCGCTCCTTCCATTACTCTTTCCTACCTGCTGCGTTCATTTAGGTCATTTTAGTCATAAGTATACTTTATTTACAAATTTCATTTAAAGTTTTTGAACATTGGGTACATTAACAGACCTGTAATTGATGCTAATAAGACACTTACACTTACACTTGCAATGGAGTGAATAATCCAAGAAGCCAAAATCTGTTTGCTAAAATTTTGCATTATTGGACAACATTCAAGAACTACCTATATAAGTGATCTGCGGCAATGTTGGAAGCAATTTCAGGCTCCCATCTGTCTCCATTGTCAAGAAGCTTTTCTTTGTTGTACAACAATTCCTCATGAGTCTCAGTTGAGAATTCAAAGTTGGGACCCTGGAAAAAAAAAAGAAAGAATAGTCACAAATGAAGCATATAGCATGGGCAATATTAATTTCTGCTAGTGGTTAAAAATGTCCGTGCGTGACGCGATTTGTGGCCGAATGAGAGGCACTACGTTGTTTTGAAATACATGTCCAGAATCACAATCTCAAGATCTGGTCATGTCTTGTACAAATCCGTAGCATTTCTCAGTAACTCACAAATTGAGTTACCAATGGACACCAGTCTCTGGAATGGCCTAGTGATGAAAATTATGTGACGAATTTACCTCAACTATAGCATCAACAGGACAAGCTTCTTGACAAAATCCGCAATATATACACTTGGTCATGTCAATGTCATAACGAGTTGTTCGCCTGCTACCATCTGCTCGTTCCTCAGCTTCAATTGTAATTGCCTAAGCATAAAGAGAATAGTTTTAGTTTGGCTGAGTAATTGCTACTTTTCTAAATGTAACTGTACAATGAATATACAAACCTGTGCTGGGCAGATAGCTTCACACAATTTGCAAGCAATGCAACGCTCTTCGCCTGAAGGATAGCGTCTCAATGCATGTTCACCACGGAAACGGGGACTTAGAGGCCCTTTCTCGAACGGATAGTTAATAGTTGCAGGCTCTCTGAACATAACGCCCAACGTAAGGCCAAAGCCTGTGAATCAAAACACTTGCTAGACATTGGAAACTTGATGTCACAAATATATTGGGCAGCTTGATACATACCAACCAGAATTTCCCTCATCGCCATAGATGACCATGCATTGTCCCACACAGACCCCCAGTCAGTTTTAATCTCAGGTGTACTAATATTCTTGTACGAGTTCTGTGGTGAACTCGCTGAAAGCATGCGAACAAGGACAGTTGGCCTAACAGGCGAGATGCCTGAAACAAGACAGAAAAGAACATAACCTAAAATTGTCTAGAGCTCTTTCTGGCACTTCTTCAGAATCATGAGTCCAGAAGTCGGAATTCAAATGGATAAGAGTTTTAAGATATTTCTGAAAATGATAAAATATGAAATATATGAACAAAATAGTGGTAAAAAAGGCAATGGCGAAATATTAAACGTCGGCAGCGGAGACCAAGCAATTTGGATCAAAATTGAAAGCAATATTGTCTGTCACAGTGCCTCTCCACACTTATACATTAAATGAAAGTTGACAATTCCAAAAAATTCATAAAATATCGCCTTGACTTTCCCTTATAGCGAATAACAACAAATCTACCTGCTTTAGCGACGGAAAACAACTTGACCGCAGTCGCCATGTTTTTATCTACACACTGCTGAGTTGAGAGTGAGTGAGTGAGAGAATAGGTTGAGACGGAGGGAGAGTGGGAAGGGTTGTGACGTGACGTAAGGTTGAAGAGGTGGACACAAGCAATGAACCTATTATTTCTAAGACATCCCTAGTTTCTTTATCGGAATTCTGTCTGCGTCCATTCAAGCAATAAATATATCCCAATCTTTCATGAGGCATGCTTTTTGTATACCGATAAAGAACAGAACATAATAGCGTGTAGCACCAGCAGAAGACGTTTGCGCTCGGTTTCATTAATGAAAAATTTAGGAGGGGAAGGACTTCCCAGGGTCTTCGAAAAAAATCTACATTTTTAAAATTTTTACAACCTCTGTTATGTTCCCCAATCAGGTTGATACGGTTTCAGTCAACACAGCAATGGCGTAGAACTTCCACAGAAATTAATTGAGCAACAACACAAATGTACAATTTCATCCAACAAAACATGGTCTTTTTTTTAACAAAGTTGTACAGTACCACCTAAAATTGTGTACTTTTGTCGAAGAGACCCAATAACTATCTCACACGATGGACACGGACATTTGCCAATATGTACGAGTTCTCTCCACTTCAGTTGGACTAAGTTGTTGAAGATCTTTCTTGACTCCGGGGGATTAATCCGGGGATTATCACCTTTGCACAATAGAAGCTTACCGTCAGCTAATATGTTGTCCCCTGGTTCTAAGTGCTCTAAAAATTTACTCTTAACAGTGGCGAAATTGTCCGATGCCTTCCCTACAAAGCCTTCAGATTTGTAGCAAATGAACCCTTGGGGAGTTATGCCAATGAGGTACTTCGAATTTTTTGATGCTTGTGGTTCGAAAAAGGCTCACCTAATGCTTCCAGATTAGGCCTCTCACAAAAAATTTCTAAACAATCTATGATGACTGACCCAGACTTTCCAAATGCTTCTTCAAAGGTCAGAGGCATAGCACCTCTCTATTCGGCCAAAAGACGCCTCTCTTAAGCCTACTGTACAGTATCCCTACAGTGGAGTTAAAGATCCGAGATGCTGTCTGTTCAGACACACAAACTCTATAGGCTAGATCTGTAAAGAACAGATTCAGCCTTAGCTTCATCATGGTCAAGAGGAACTGCTGGAACTTAGTAAGAGAGGAGCGGTTTGTGACAGGAATATAATCACAAACAAAATCAAAAATGAGGAGGAGATCATAGCTTGGCAGTGCAGTGTAAAACTTTGCTGCATCATCATTCTCTTTAAAGAACTCTTCACGCAACTCAAGGCAGGAGACTTTTTTCTCAAGGCTTGCAATTCTATTGTTGCGGTTGTCCATGTCGATTGAAGTTGTGTCGGTTTGCACTGAAACAGATCTTATTTTTTTTATTTTATTTTGTATTCCAACATCTCTCTTATAGCTTAAAGTCTGAGTTCCAACAGTTTGACTTCCACAAATAAACAAAAACACAGAGTCAGTCACACTCGGGTGCTAGGGTCACGTGACCATTAGAGGATCTCTATACGCCCCAGTGTTGCGGGTTTGCCTATTCCCGCCATAGAGGCGCCATGGTCCCTGCCCCTGCAGCCAGCGAGTATGCAATCCCGCAACTCTATACCCCTCCCGACTCAGAGCTACACAGTGAATGAACATCGTAAATTCAAATAGTCAAGTAACTTGATATGCTACGAGACCCTACAGACCGGCTTACTAAAGCCGCATTTGTTTACTTCCTTCAGGATGTGCCCTTATGCAAACTTTAGACAGTTCCTCGAATGGAAGATTTGGTCGAATCTTATCTCTTTTCGCTCCCTCAACGTATCACAACATGTGCTACCCGGTATGTTGCACTAATTTTTGTTCTTCTAGCCCTCTTCCGAAAATAAATTAACGTGACCCATCCCTGCAGATACGCCCCAATTTTATTTCTATTGTCAGATAACGGACGATGGCGCGGGCACCTGGTCCGACAATATCTGCCAGCAAACCAGTCGTCCATTTGTTTTGTTCTAACACGACCAGGAAGCTCCCTTCGTGCAATCCGGTATTATGAGACGGCCGTTTAACTTCCAAAGACAATTTTTGCCTTTTTCTACAGCAAAATTTTCAATTTTCTATCTTTTGCCCGGGCCCGATGCGCTCGCAGAGCTGTTTTTGCCCGCCACCAGATTAGCAAGGTCGACAGCTCGTGGCCACCGAGTGCTGCGGCTCGCGGCCTCTCCGCCCTCCACCACCCTGGTCGGGGACCTGGTCAGGGACCTGGTCAGGGAAGACATGCTCTCGGCCTCGCTTCCCGATCTCATGGGACTGCGGTCGGAGGCGGCGCGTCCCGCATGCGAAGCTTGGCGGCGTTGGACGTGATGGAGGGCCTCGGTATAGTCGCTGCTGCCGCTTGCTGGCGGACTGCTAGGCCTGAACACCGTGGAACAGCAGGTGAGCCAGAATGCACGAGGTGGTGCCCTTGAGACGTTCACGTCCTGCTCAGGGCGCGCACCGCTGCAGCCAGCGGGCTGGCCCGCCGCCTGCTGCTGCACGGGGCCGTGGGGGCGCGCCGACGGCGGCGTTCGGCGCGACGACGAGTCGGTACTGTCATGAGGTCGTCGCGAGTCGTGAATGCGGGGCTGTTTTCTTCGTCTGTTTGCCGTCTGTCTCGCTGGCACACCCGCGGGTGGCAAGCTCGGAGGCGGCTAGGAGTCACCCAGCCCCAGGTCGTAGCCACCTGCCGGACACCTTAACGGTCTCCCGGTTCACAGAGTGCGCTCTGCTGCACCTCGCCACGGCTTGGTAATGAAGCATTCCGGTAAAGCTGAAATGCAAAAGAATACATGGAACAAGAAAACGGAAGTCGCCACCCTGTTATAGCATGGGGATTTCCGTTTTCTTCTTCCCCGCATTCTTCTGCATTTCGGCTTTACCAGAATGCTTTATTACGCGCTCCCGGCCTGCTTGTCGCGGTCCTCGTGGAAGCTTTGGAGCTGCCGCCATCGAGCCGATGACGCTGCCGATGGACTTCCCTGTCACGCCAGCTGCATCGGGCTGTTTGCGCGCGGGACAGATGCCCGCTAACGCCCGTCTGCACGGCACCCAGAGACTGGGTGGAGAGATTGCGACAATTTGTCAATTTATTCAAGCAGGTGATAAGGTGATGTCATACAGCACAAGTTACTATTTCGCTGTTTTTGATGCAACGCACGTCTCTCCCCAATGCACGACCTTATCAGTACAGTGACGGCGCGTAGATAAGTTCCGCGTATAACTACAGCGCCCGTGCCCGTGGTCGGTAGCCTTTTCTACCCGCAGCCTCCGTAACGATAGGATGTCTCTCAGGTAAGACCAACAACACACTCGATTGGAGGGAACGGACACTTACACATACTAGCTGCCACCACAAGAGAATTTCACCGAATCAGGTCGCTTTATACCCAGGTGGCTGATTCCCCCGTGCACTCCGGTGCTACTTATGCTGTAGCGCAATCCAACGTCAGGTGGGTTGCCTACTCGCTCGACCCGTCAGGCGCCATGGTCAGGGGGCGATGGCCAAGCCCGCCCATACGCCTGCGTGCGGTACAGTAGTATGACTACAAAAGTGCGCGGGGCGAATCAGCCACATGATAATGTCATGGTTGATATGCACGGAAATGGGACCAGCAGGCGGCAGGTAGTCCTAGACTACATACACACCCTCTCCGTTGCAGCGCGACCCTCGTCCGGAGTCCCTCCCTTCTGCAGCAGCATGAGCTGGAGACGGCCGTGTGCCGCGCGTTGTGCTGCGACCTCGCCGCCTTAGAGAACCTCGACCTGGGCGCCGAGGTATTCAGACTCGCCGATCCAAAAGTGCCTCTTTTCCTTCTCGTTTCCTCGCACTAAGTGTCCGTTTTGAACGCGACATTTCCAGAAGTCTGGCGCCGCTTCCGAAGGGTACCTCTCGCAGTGCGGCAGCATGACCGTCAAGGCCGTGGTGAAGGGCCGCCCCCACACGCTGCACCTGTTCGTCAAACGCGAGAACACCAAGGAGGTCGTCGAGGGCCTCGAGGCCTTCCAACGGGAGGGTTTGTTCTACGAGTCGGTGCTCCCGCACTTGGACAAGGCCTGGAACAACGTGAAGGTCAGCCGGGTGACTGCTGAGTGAAACCAGTGAAACCCGCCGGCGCCGGCAATGACCAAAACTGTGACTAACTATCCGCCGATCTGACCTCACAGGCGGCGGAGTCCGACGAGCACGCCGCCAGCCGCGTGGGTGCCGCGGCCTTCCTGGGCACGGACTCGGTGGTCGTCATGGAGGACCTAACGCGTCGAGGGTACAAGGCCATCTCGGATTGGCAATGGAACGACATCCCTTACCAGACGGTCCAGCAGGTGCGTGTCGTTGTGAATGCCACCGCGCCACCCGTGGTGGTGATGTATACCGTCTCACTGTTTTCGTCGGAGGGGGAAAGGGGGGCGGGGGCGAGGGCTCGGGTGACTTAGCGTGGAGTGTGATATGTTCCCTAAATACCTGGGTATCGCGGGGGTGATTGCCCAGATAAGGCCGGCTGCACCAGACCACATGGCACCTGGTCTCGTTTGCAGACAATGGCGAAACGTATTTGAATAGTCTGAGTAAGTAAGCACAACTAGTCCCTCGCCAAATATTTGTCGGCACCCGACAAGTTCAAGTTTACTCACGTTACACGGCCGCGTCCTTGGGAGCACTCGTTTGGGGCCTGATGATTCGTGTCTGTTGGCCAGACCCTGCGCGCGCTGGCGCGCCTGCACGCGTCCTCGCTGGTGGCGGAGCGCGTCTGCGGCGTGGACTTGGCCGCCGAGGTGCCGGAGCTCATGGAGGAGAACTTCCTCACCCGCCGCCCGGGCATCGTCGGCAGGAGGATCTTCGACGTGGCCAGCGACCTTGTCGCCCAGTACATCTTGCCGCGCATCTTCTCCAGGTTGGTGGACGGCCCAAGAGCAGTGAGGGGACGCGGCGGGCCCTGCTGGGGGGCGCTCCCGGCCACCTCCCGGTAACATTATGTCTGCCCCGCCAGGCTCAAGGTGCCCCAGACGGCGTTTGAGCTGAGGCGCCTGCAGGACCTGACTCGAGACATCTGGACCGAGATGGACCTGCCTAAGCTGCGGGAGCGGGAGGCGGTGCGCGCCATCAGCAACGGCGACGTGTGGCCCAACAACGTGCTCGTCAGGCACGACAGCCAGGTAAGGGAGGGACCCTCCGGGAGGGAGCCTCCGGGAGGGTCGCCTTTGGAGGTGCTGTTTGGTCAATCGCTTCTCCACTGACGACCGCGGCGCTCTTCCGCAGGGGCAGGTGGCGCACGCCATCGTGGTGGACTTCCAGATGGTGCACCTCGGCCCGCCGGCCCTCGACGTCGCCATGTTCCTGCGGACGTCCATGCGCCGCGCGCACCGGCAGCGGAACGAGGAGAGCCTCGTGAGGGAATACCACGACGACCTGGTGCGCTTCTGTCAGCAGCGCGGCCTCGACCTGAGCAAGGCAGGTGTCACTTGACGGTACACGCGAGTCTCGTTGGCGTTATGGTACCGGAACTAATTTTCCATCCGAATCGCCCCAGGACTTCGGCTGGGAGGACTTCAAGGCGTCGCTCGCGCGTGTTGAGCCCGTGGCGAGGGGCATCGCGTGCGCGTACAACCCCATGATCCGGGGCAACGAGGCCGAGATGGAGGAGACGTTCAAAGAAAGCGCCGCGCGCAGCGCCATGCTGCTCGAGTCAGCCGCACGCGCCGACATGATCTTGCGCTGGATGGAGAGCGACGAGGCTTACCTAGAGCTCATGATCGAGATCGTGGAGGACGTACTGGGGCTGCCCGCCTCGGCCTCAACTAAACAGTAACTCGCAAACATACTCCTCGTAGACTATGTGATCCGTATGATATATGTGACCTACCAAAGAAAGTTCTAAACTTCGTTGTAGTCCCTTTGTTTTGTCTTTGTCCTATAATCTCTAGAAATATGTAATAGGTATAGAGTGAGAATGAGGAGGATGTAACCAATCTCATTGGAAAAAATTACAGAAAATAGTGGTTTCGAGTGCACTAATTGTATTAGTCAACTTATTCTCCCAGAAACTGAGATGAGCAAAATAAACACGTTTAGTATTTAAGTCAGAAAATTAACACAAAAATTACGAGGTCAAGTACTGATGAAATCACTAAAAGATTTCGTGCAAAGCAAAATATGAGACAAGTTATTAAAGGTATTTCCAAACATTTTGTTAGAATTGTTGCCTTTTTATATAAATACCTTATTTTTAATAAACTTAATTTAAATGGTATTGTTAATAATACCCTAATGGTGAAACGCTCTAAATTTCTTGTTTGATACCTGGAACAAACATAAAATGGTCAGCTCAGACTAGTAACAGAACAGTGGGATTAGTAATGGCATCTTGGTTGGGTGCGGGGTGGGGCCTTTCTCAAGATGGGGGCGTGTCACTAATATGGTATTTACCTGAAATATTCCAGTTCTGCGTGTTGGCGTAACGGGAGGTTGCCTGCGGCTGACTGAAGTTGAAGTCCAGGTTGCCCTCCAGGATGAGCTCCTGGCGCACCACCGCATCCACGTCGCAGTTGAGCGCGCTGTCCGCCGACAGGAGGGGCAGGCTGCTCAGGCTGTCGTCGCAGCAGTAAGCAGCAGGCCCCCCGCGCCCCCCGTGCTGGCATGCGGGCTGGGAGGGGGTCCTCTGGTAAAGGGGAGGGGAGGGGGTGGCTTGGTATAGGGGTGATGACGGGTTGGACACCACCTGGTAGAGGGGCGACGAGGGGTCGGAGGTCAACGCGTAAAGAGGAGACGATTGGCTGGAGGTCACGTTGTAGAGCGGAGGGGATGGCTGCGTCATGTAGAGGGGCGAGGAGCTGGTGGAGAGAGCCTGGTAAAGTACGGGTGACGGCTCTCGCGAGACCTGATAGACGGTGGGGGAGGGGAGCAGCAGAGGGTCAACGGGGGGCGGCAGCACCGTGGGCAGCTCGTACGGCGGCGGCGAGCCATAGGAGTCCAGGCTGCTGGCCGGGTGCAGGATGGTGGGCAGGTGCTGGAACTGCGGGGGCGAGGGCGGCCGCGACGATGGCCGCGAAGACGGTCGCGACGACGGCCGCGACGACGGCCGCGACGAGGAGCATGAAGAGGGCCGCGAGCCCGACGACGGGTAGTACAAGTTGGCCTTGGGGATGGCGTCCTCGTGTGGCAGGGTCGGCAGGTTCTCGTAGTAAAGGTGGTGGAAGCCCTGGTGGGGGCTGGTGCCCAGGACATCAGCCTGCTGGTGCAGGTACGTCTGCGGGCCGCCCAGAGCCATGTGCCTGTCGAGCCTGCTGGCGAGCTGGTCCGCGGGGCAGCCCGACCCCGGGGGCGTTGCGTCTACCTGGGGGGCGTCGGCCTGAGCTGCGGCCTGCTGCTTGGCCGCGCGGAGGGCCTCCGCCTTCTTGAGCAGGCGGCCGCGGCGCTCCGCCGTCATCTTGGAGGTCTCCATGGAGGCGGCGCGGCGGCGCGTCCGGCTGCCGCGGCCGGGCTTGGCGTCCGGGTCCACCGTCCACCACGACGACTGGCCCTTGTCCTCGTTCTGCACGCGCACGAAGCGGTCCAGCAGGGACAAGTTGTGTCGCACAGAGTTCTTCCAGCCCACCGAGCTGGACGCGGCCGACGCGGGCGCGTTGCTGGACGAGGCCTTGAAGTACGGCACGTTCTCCTCCATCCAGCGGTAGATCTGCGCCAGGGTGAGGCGCCGCTCCGGAGAGGACATGATGGCCTGCGAGATCAGGTCGGCGTAGGACGCGTTGCCCCAGGCGTTGCGGGGCCTGGAGGACGACGAGAAGGACGATGTCCTCGAGAATGGTACGGGCGGCAGGTCGTCGTCTTGGGGCACCTCCGCGATGACGTCCATGGCCCGAGGCCGCGCGACCACCTCATGGTCCGGTGGCGGGGCGGCCGCGGGGGTGGGCTCCGGCTCGGGGCGCGGGGGCAGCCGCGGCCAGGTGTTGGACCTGGCGCGAACGCGGGGCGCGAGGTCGTCCTCGTCGTAGGGATCGGGGTCCTGGGCGAGCAGGAAGGCCTCCGCCATGGTGGTGAGCGTCGAACACTGAAACAGGTGGGAAATCGATGTATCAACGACTGTCAAAACGTCGCGGCGCAAGGGGCGCAACCCGCAAAACCGCAACCATGATACATCTGATTGGTGCAAATTCAAAGCAGAGGACAACAACCGAGGGGTACACCACTCTTAAAAGTAGGTGTACGCGATTAAAAAAGTCAAGAAAAAAGTCAAGATAAAGTCAAAAAGTTATTTGAAAAGTCAAAAAAAGTCAAAAAGTCAAATAAAAAGTCAAAAAAGTCAAATAAAGTCAAAAAAAGTCAATGAAAGTCAACGAGAAGTCGACGAAAAGTCAACGAGAAGTCAGAGAAAAGGCACTGAAAAAATCAACAAAAAGTCAACATGCGAGTGCAATATCTGCCTGTAAGAGGCCAAAAAGCTACGGAACTGTGATTGTATCAGAAAGTCCTAGATCACTGTCTTTAAAAGAGGGAGAGGGGTGGGTGGTGGGTGAAGTGAGAAAAATAAAATAATCGGAATTCATGGGATTTCTTTACCAAAAAACGTAAATACTGAAAATACCTTGCTTTTCTTACTTAGGGGGTGTACTCTGATGACGAATTTTCTTCTTATTCGATTCATGCTACAAATAGTACCAAAAAGTCTTGGAAAAACCTTATTACTAGCCCAAAAATCACAACTCTCCCTTATTTTAAAAATATAGCAGCGAAAAAATCATAAAAGTCAAATAAATTTGATCAAAAAGTCAAAAAAAAGTCAAATAAAAGTACAAAAAAGTCAAAAAAAGTCAAAAAGTCACGGCCCAAAAAAATCGACTAAAAGTAGGTGTACGCCCAGAATCGGAGTGATGTACCCCTCGACAACAACACAACACTAACCTGCTCGCTGATCGAGAGGGGGGAGGTGGCCCTTTCGAGTGCTCCAGACAGCGACGAGGAATGCAGCTAAATTATGATTTTTATCGAGCCGTAATCAGAATCTTGTCACAATCACGCATCGTCCGTGCAGACGGCGTGTTGGTCGCGTCGCGGACACAAACTGACACTGACTGGCGGGCCGGCGTGTGCGACGCACAACACTAGGCAGACGACGCGAGACTGGCGGCTGCTGGCGGCCCGGCAATGCAAATATGGCAACATGGTGATGGCGTTTGAGGCCGGGGGCGACAGGTACCTGAAACTTCGGCCCCCCACACTCGAGCCACGGCGAAAGGAAGGGAGTGCTAGTGCTCCCCTTCAAATTCGTCGGAAATCCTCCCAGCGGAGTTCCCCGACGTCCATCGGCCGTCTCGGGAACTCCCCCTCGTAGCACCCAGCGCCGGCCGCAGGGGGACTCATGCAGCTCTGTTGGATGAGGAGTCGATGAGAGAAATCCACTGCCCGACTCACTTATCGCAAGGTCGCTGTATAATGCAAACGCCTCTCTCGCTCTCGCGTCAAGTGAATCGACAGAGGGTTTGGGAACGTGGCCGTCACTACACCCCTTCCTTCCGTCTAGTAGTCGTGGTTCAACCGAGGGAGAGGAATAGTGGGTAGACCACACGTTCCTGATTGGTCGAGTGTTTGTTGCTGTTAGATCATCCCTGAAGTGGGAGGGGCCGTTATGGTGGATTTAGCCACACTATAGTCACACCAGCTTAAGGCCGCGACTGAAAAGGCACAGGCCTTGACTAGAGCATGGAATCGAGTCACCGAGCATTCCCCCCCCCCCCCCCCAAAAAAGCGGTTCCCGCCCAGTGCTTCTGCTTACAAGAGCGTGGAAATGGTAAAAGATTAAAACAGTGTTCTTTAATACTCCTTTATTTTCTGCCATACAAAACTTCACAATGCTCTGCATTTATTTGAGATAAATTTTTAAAACTAATATATTAGCTTTACTGTGACATAGAAGGTATTTGGTAAGTCATGACAAATTCTTAAAATCTAATAGGCTAACAACAGTTTGTACATGTACAGCTTTGGCGACATTTGCTCCATTCTTCCTAAACTGACGTCATTTGAGCGCCTGACTATCACAAACTTCATGCATTATGACCTAAGAGTGCAGGGTGTTTTGCTGTGTATAGGCTGCTGTGTTGTGCTTTTTATCAGCACATAGGAAATATTTAAGTTCTGACAAAATTGATCAACAGGTCTAAGTAAAGCTGCGGAACAGTAGTACACTGAAAAAAAGTAAGTCATCCGCATGGTTTCTCTATCCGCAAAATCTCTTTATCGGCATGATTTCTTTTTAAAGAGTGGTACATAACTGTTTCGTAACTTTTTATTTTCTAAAAGGGGCAAATTGTATGTGGAGCTTATACATTGGCACTCAACATCATAAACATTATTTTGAAAGAACAGTTTTGTTTCTAGTTAAGTGTCGATCGGGAAGCAAATTTATGCTGAAAGTGGGGCTTCTTTACTGACTTGAAAATTATTTTAAGCTGATGGAATGTTGTGAGATACCGTGACTCTCTAGAAATGGTATAAAAATGTAAATTTCATATCTGTCGGCACAATAATTGTGTCAGTAAAGTTTTGTGAGAGCATCTAACAAATAATAAATTCAAATATGAAATGAAAAATTACAGAACAAGATTGATTTGCCTTCACAAATATATGTACACAATATACTACTATCTCAATTTTCATTCATGACCTGCACTTGTTCTCCATATAAACTCAGATTGTTTTAAAATTCTCTAACCATGAAAATAGCTTACCAAGGGCCTGCCTAACAGCAAGCTATCTAGTTGAGACATCTCTATACTAATAGCATTCCTCACATCAAAAAGGCTTCTCATTCACACCACCAAAATGTTTTCTCTTTTGAATTAATGTAAGGTTAATGAATGAAAGTAAACTGAGGAACTAGGCTTCTTGTAAGACAGTGACAATATCAATTTTGTTGGGGCGTCGAGCGCAGGAGTACTTAATGGAAAGCACACATGCATTCCAGACGCTGACTCTTTCTTAAACTAATGCCACATTAACACCAGTTAGTTGAAATGCATATCAAACTTGTATAAATGCACATCCAACTGTTGACAAAGGAAGAAACCCACTTAAAGTGCCCAAGATTGCTCAGTGCTTATTTTTTTTAGCTGGGCTGGATGGGGTTTTCTCATCACATCCTTCCATCCATCCCTCTCTTATTCTCTCTCTCACTCTGTTGGATGCCTGATACCTTTAGTACCACAGAAAATAATAGATATTGAACAGCAGGGCAACACACAGATGATTTGCTTTATCAAAATTTAAACGCCCGAACGAAACCGATAGCGTGATGCCAGCAGGTAAATTTTCTTTTCCCTGGTTCCAGTGATGCTGTCATTTTAAAGATTACTCATTCTTCAACATTTCTCTCTGCCTAAGCAGGCGAGGTTGTGGGGGTGCGGGAAGGGACAAGCACTTTCGACGTACGTGGTCAGGTGCGCGGTGCCTTTACAGCAATACAAAAAAATCGTGGACGGGTGTGCTATGCGCGTGCTGTCCGGGTGGGCGTGCACGTGCACGGGGTGTGCGGGGGCGGGGGGCGTCGGGCTTCGCCAGCCTTTGGCCGTCGGACGCCGTTAGAAGCGAGAGGAAGAGAGGGTAGAGTAGGGGTGGCGGGGCTCGCGGCAGTTACCAGGAGGGCTCCCGCGCGCACCCTTAGCGCCCCAGCACCCTGTTCAGGAAGTACGGGTAGAAGTTGTGGTGCTGGTGGCTGACGAGCGACCGGCTGCGATTCGGCCTCGGGGGCGACTGAGGCTCGGACTCGAGTCCCTCCTCGCCGTCCTCCGACTCGGGCTTCATGTTCATGGACAGCAGCGGCGCCGGGAGGTGCTGCCGCCGCCGCTCCTTGGGCGCCTCGCCGTTGGCGCCGTTGGCGGGCTCGGGGCGCGCCGTGGACGCGGGCGCCGCGGTGCTGGTGGGGTGGTACGCCGCGTGATGGACCGCGGCCGTCGACGAGTTGTGGGCAGCGGCCGTCGTGGCAGTGACCGACGCCGCCGTTGGCGCGGCCGTGCTGGCAGAGAAGAGCGCAACCGTTATTATTGTTTTCACAATGATTTATCAATTATTTTAGCTGCCGAGGTATGCTCATTGCTTACCTGGAGGTGGTTGTTGGAGAGGCGGTGGTAGTCGTGGTGGTCGTGGTGGTAGTCGTGATGGTGGCGGCGGCCGGTGCGCCCGACTCTGGAGCAGGCGGGGCTGTCGTCAGCGTCCTGGCCTTGCCGCCGGGGCCGGCCATGGACTCCCTTAGGCGGATCTGGGAGACCGTTGTGGCGCTGGGGTCGGCGGTGGTCGTAGGCGTGGCCGCGCTGCTCGGGGGCGCGGGGGTCGTGGTCGTAGTCGTGGTTGTGGACGTGGTGGTGACAGCGGCGCCCGCTATGGCTGCAGGGAGGCCATCCTTTTTCACCGGTGGCCTCCGCTCCACGCGCCCTCCGGCAGGCAGTGACAAGAAGATGGGACTCTCCTTGGACAGCTTCGCCGCGGACGCAGGCGCGCTGGAAGCAGGCACGCTGGACACAGGTGCGCTGGAACTGGAAGCAGGTGCGCTGGTCGCCGCTCGTGTCGCCGGTGCCGGCTGGGCGGTGGCGGGGGCCGTCCTGGGCTCGTCCAGAGGCACGTCCACCAGCGGCACGGACTTGATCAGCGGCGTCCGGGCGCTGGACAGCTCCCGGATCATGAGGGCGTCGTCGAGGTCGTCCGCTGCGTCGCCAGCCTGCAGAGCACGAAAGGACACCGTCAAAGGACTGCAAGTGCTCTGGGGACGCTGAAGTGCGGAGCGTTGACACGGGTTGACACTTACCATGTGGTGAGTGAACTCGCTCTCGTCTAGTTTGTTGTCCGAGTCGGTATTCACAGCTGCGGGGACCTTCACGAGATCTACTGCGGGAGCTAGCTGGGATGCCTGCTTGTCCTCCTCGTCCTCCTCGGGCACCACGCCGCCCGTGGAGGTCGCCTTGTCGACGGGGTCCTCGACCTCGGCCACGGGCCTCAGACTGGCGGCTGCATGCCTGGCCGGGGCGGGGGTGTCAGCCACCCTGGCGGGCGAGGCGGTAGGCGCGCGCAGCTTGAGGGGGATCTTCTCGGGCCGGAAGGGTTTGGCGTTGGCAGCAGCCACCTTCTTGGGGAAGCTGGGCCCCTTCTTAGCCACGATGGGAACAATGATGGGCTGCAATCGAGACGAACAGGTTAGGCTGAGGGTCGGTGGAAGTGAGAAGATGCCGTGGCTGGCGTCGTGGTCGAGGTCATCACCTTGTCCTCAGGCGTCCAGGCTGGCGCCTGGGGAGTTGCAGTCGACGCCGCGGCCGGTGCGACTTCCGGTGCCGGACTGGCCTTCCGGTCATCCTTCTGGTCATCCTTGCGCGCCACGATGAGCGTGTCGGCTCGCGGTCCCGGGGTTGAGGAGCCATCAGGCCTGGGCGTGCCGGCCTGGCTGGGGGCCGCGGCGCCCGAGGACGTGGCCGCGACGGCGGGGCTGGCGCTGACGGTCTCGAGGCTGGTCGGCGGCTCACTCGGGCCCTCGGTGCTGCTCGCCTGCAACGTCACGAAGAAGAACATTTCTCATGATTCGTGATGCCGTCCCGGGTCACTCCTGGAGACTGGAGGTAGGTACTCACCGGCACAGAGGTGTCGACGCTGACGTCCGTGGTGGCCTCCCTGGCGGTGCTGCTGGCACTGGTTGTGGCACGGCGCTGGCGGGTCGAGCTCTGGTCGGCGGGGGTGGTGTTGGCTGACGTCTCTGGAGCAGCACAGCCAGGCAGGCCTCGTTAGCGCCACAACTCCACCCGTTTCAAACCACCCCGCCCCACCCCACCCCCTGCGAGGCGCACGCCGGAGATTAACATTCCACGTATAATGACGACTGGTCCTCGAGCTTGCCTGGCGTGGCGTGGCGTGGCGGGGCGTGGCGGGGCGGGGCGGGGCGGGACGTTGCCGACCTCGGCACGCGTTACCCAATCATGCGATGTAGATCTCCCCCCCACACAGTCAACCCCCCTCTCCCGTGAAAACTGTATTTGGATGGGTTGCTAATGAATTTCCTCAGGGCTCGAGTTTTGGCACGACTCAACACCCAGAGAGTACGCTCTACTATAAAAACAGGCATGGGATCGTACCCATACTACGTGACCTATTTGGGGGGAGGGGGAGTCAGGCCAAGTATACTACGTCCTATCCTTATAACATAGGTTAGGTAGGTCACGGAGGGGGGGGGGGGTGTCAAAAAGTGGCCAAAAGTGGTCACGTAGTATGGGTACGACGACCCCTACGTGCGTGCTGATAAGAAGTTCGGCCACCCCAGCTTCACTTGTGAGTGGAATAATGATAAGTTATTCCGCCGCGAAAATTTAATCTACATCACCTCATGAATGCTATACCGCGCGTTCGCTCAGGGCGTCGTAACGTAACTTGTAAGAACGCATAGCACCGCAACATAAAATTGCAACTTTAATGGGTTTTTTAATCGTTGTTGGAAATTTTTCAGTGCTCTCTCAAAACGATTTTATAAAGCTGAGACCGCTTTCAAGAACGCTTTGAAAATTAAATTTTTACTTGCTCGCTTTGAGCGTTTCCGTTACGTGCTACGTTACGACGCCCTCGGGGGACGTGCATGCTTCACCAGCACGCGGACTCCGCCACCCCGTGTCCGCTCACTCACCCGTGGACGCCCCCGTGGAGGTGGAGGTGTAGCCGTCGTCCGCCTCCGGTTCCGGCTGCTCCGACTGGTCCGCCGGCTCCGCCTGCTCCGCGTCCTGCCCGCTTCCGGGCGGCATGCCGGAGCCCGAGCCCGAGCTGGGGCCGAGCGTCGCGTCCTCGTTCATCATGTTGTGACAGTTGAGCTGGGCGTACAGCGCCTCGCGCGTCTGGAACCAGCGTAGCGTAGCGGGGCGAGGGCGGCATTAGCAACGGAATATGGATGGCGACAGAGGATTCCAGGGGCGTGTGGCGCAGCTGTCAAATCAGGAAGACGGAAGAACGGGCCGGCCTGGTCTTCTTAGCCCCCCC
>NW_026267304.1:338331-339239 GCF_000697945.3 Frankliniella occidentalis | reverse complement strand
ATAGGGAGAGAGGTGGAGTTGGGGGAGGGGGTGGGATAGAGAAGAGCAAGAGAAAATGGGGCTAATTACCTGTGCTTCGCGGCTCGGCTGCGCGAGGCGACTTGTGACCGGGGCGGACGCCCGCCAGGTCGTGGGTAGGCAACCCTCGGCACGTCGAGCACCGGAGCCGGGCGGGTCTGCCTGCCGTGCGGGCGCTCCCGCTCTCCGCCGGCTCAGGGCTCTGCAGCCAGACTCACACGAACCCGACGACCTTCACGCCCGCCCGCCCGCGCCTCACAGCCCCACCTTGTACCCACCCCACCCCACCCCGCCCCCGCCGGCTTGATCCGGTTGACTCCGGACGTGTGGAGGGCCGGGTGCGGGGCTCACTGCTGGCTCGGGGCCGTGAAGAAGAGGATCAGGACATTTGATCCAGGAGGCGCCCGCCCCCGCGTCTGTCTGATCTGCTCCGGCGTGCTTGATGAGCTGAGCGGGGAGCCCTGCCGTTGTGCGGGAGGTGTAACGGGACCCCTGCCGTGCGCGGCGTGGTAGGCTGCAGAGGCACTCATGTTTACTTTCCATTAAACAGATGCGGCCAACCTGCTCCCCACGTGTTTGCCCCCGCACCCCGTGTGGCTGAGAGGGATGAACTAGCGCAGCGCAGGCGGGGCTCAAGCTCCTGCCGGGGCTCAGGGGGGCGACGGCGCCGAGCGGCGGTGAGGACGGGTCTCCTCGTCGCCCCGCCCCGCCCTGGCCTGGCGGTCTGCCGGACGTCTAGTTCGGCGTGAGGCCAGCGCGGCCGGCACGTTAGTCGAGTCGGGACTCGAGCCGCGAGCATCTCGCCCCGCCCCGCCCTGGCATGGCGGTCTGCCGGACGTCTAGTTCGGCGTGAGGCCAGCGCGGCCGGCACGTTAGTCGAGTCGGGACTC
>NW_026267304.1:328982-337641 GCF_000697945.3 Frankliniella occidentalis | reverse complement strand
CCCCCCCCCCTCATCTGATTAATGCTACCGCCCGCACAAAAAGAGCTCCCGCCGCTCTCGCTCCCGCCGAGCCTGTGCCCCGCCGGCTCCATTTTCAGGTCTAGAAGTTTTTGCACTCTGGCTCTCGCCTCTGCTGCTGGTCCGCAGCACCAGCGACGGTGTTAGCAGAAAGTGGTACTTCCTTGTGCTGCTGCCCCTCTTTACTTAAGCCTTAATCTACTTCCCTTACTTTTTCCCCCTTCGCCCCGAGAAGGACGGCGGCACACAAAAAACGAACAGTGAAAAAAAAACCACTCCGCATCGACGCGAAGGGCGCAATAAGGCGGGGAGGAGGAGAACCAGGGAGAAAAGGGAAATGTAACGAACCCACACGCGCGAAATTTTAAAAACTCGGATGCACCTTGAAAACCACGGGTGTGCGAGCGATTCCAAACAAAAAGCGCAAGGAGGGAGAAAAAGGGGGAGTTTAAACAGTTACGAGGAAGGGGGAACCTCTGGGCTAAACAGGCGGTAAAACTGAGGGAATATGCTCGTTCTGCCACTGGGCGTGGCGGGGCGTGGCGCGCCTTTGTGCGTCCTGCGCCCCGCGACTTTTGGTGTCCCTCCAAGCGGAACGACGGCAGCGGCGGCAGCCAGCGCGAGCGGGGCATGGGGATGAAGCCGGCCTGGGCGGGGCGGGGCGGGGCGGGGCGGGGCGGGGCGGGGCGGGGCGGGGCGGGGCGGGGCGGGGCGGGGCGGGGCGGGGCGGGGCGGGGCGGGGCGGGGCGGGGCGGGGCGGGGCGGGGCGGGGCGGGGCGGGGCGGGGCGGGGCGGGGCGGGGCGGGGCGGGGCGGGGCGGGGCGGGGCGGGGCGGGGCGGGGCGGGGCGGGGCGGGGCGGGGCGGGGCGGGGCGGGGCGGGGCGGGGCGGGGCGGGGCGGGGCGGGGCGGGGCGGGGCGGGGCGGGGCGGGGCGGGGCGGGGCGGGGCGGGGCGGGGCGGGGCGGGGCGGGGCGGGGCGGGGCGGGGCGGGGCGGGGCGGGGCGGGGCGGGGCGGGGCGGGGCGGGGCGGGGCGGGGCGGGGCGGGGCGGGGCGGGGCGGGGCGGGGCGGGGCGGGGCGGGGCGGGGCGGGGCGGGGCGGGGCGGGGCGGGGCGGGGCGGGGCGGGGCGGGGCGGGGCGGGGCGGGGCGGGGCGGGGCGGGGCGGGGCGGGGCGGGGCGGGGCGGGGCGGGGCGGGGCGGGGCGGGGCGGGGCGGGGCGGGGCGGGGCGGGGCGGGGCGGGGCGGGGCGGGGCGGGGCGGGGCGGGGCGGGGCGGGGCGGGGCGGGGCGGGGCGGGGCGGGGCGGGGCGGGGCGGGGCGGGGCGGGGCGGGGCGGGGCGGGGCGGGGCGGGGCGGGGCGGGGCGGGGCGGGGCGGGGCGGGGCGGGGCGGGGCGGGGCGGGGCGGGGCGGGGCGGGGCGGGGCGGGGCGGGGCGGGGCGGGGCGGGGCGGGGCGGGGCGGGGCGGGGCGGGGCGGGGCGGGGCGGGGCGGGGCGGGGCGGGGCGGGGCGGGGCGGGGCGGGGCGGGGCGGGGCGGGGCGGGGCGGGGCGGGGCGGGGCGGGGCGGGGCGGGGCGGGGCGGGGCGGGGCGGGGCGGGGCGGGGCGGGGCGGGGCGGGGCGGGGCGGGGCGGGGCGGGGCGGGGCGGGGCGGGGCGGGGCGGGGCGGGGCGGGGCGGGGCGGGGCGGGGCGGGGCGGGGCGGGGCGGGGCGGGGCGGGGCGGGGCGGGGCGGGGCGGGGCGGGGCGGGGCGGGGCGGGGCGGGGCGGGGCGGGGCGGGGCGGGGCGGGGCGGGGCGGGGCGGGGCGGGGCGGGGCGGGGCGGGGCGGGGCGGGGCGGGGCGGGGCGGGGCGGGGCGGGGCGGGGCGGGGCGGGGCGGGGCGGGGCGGGGCGGGGCGGGGCGGGGCGGGGCGGGGCGGGGCGGGGCGGGGCGGGGCGGGGCGGGGCGGGGCGGGGCGGGGCGGGGCGGGGCGGGGCGGGGCGGGGCGGGGCGGGGCGGGGCGGGGCGGGGCGGGGCGGGGCGGGGCGGGGCGGGGCGGGGCGGGGCGGGGCGGGGCGGGGCGGGGCGGGGCGGGGCGGGGCGGGGCGGGGCGGGGCGGGGCGGGGCGGGGCGGGGCGGGGCGGGGCGGGGCGGGGCGGGGCGGGGCGGGGCGGGGCGGGGCGGGGCGGGGCGGGGCGGGGCGGGGCGGGGCGGGGCGGGGCGGGGCGGGGCGGGGCGGGGCGGGGCGGGGCGGGGCGGGGCGGGGCGGGGCGGGGCGGGGCGGGGCGGGGCGGGGCGGGGCGGGGCGGGGCGGGGCGGGGCGGGGCGGGGCGGGGCGGGGCGGGGCGGGGCGGGGCGGGGCGGGGCGGGGCGGGGCGGGGCGGGGCGGGGCGGGGCGGGGCGGGGCGGGGCGGGGCGGGGCGGGGCGGGGCGGGGCGGGGCGGGGCGGGGCGGGGCGGGGCGGGGCGGGGCGGGGCGGGGCGGGGCGGGGCGGGGCGGGGCGGGGCGGGGCGGGGCGGGGCGGGGCGGGGCGGGGCGGGGCGGGGCGGGGCGGGGCGGGGCGGGGCGGGGCGGGGCGGGGCGGGGCGGGGCGGGGCGGGGCGGGGCGGGGCGGGGCGGGGCGGGGCGGGGCGGGGCGGGGCGGGGCGGGGCGGGGCGGGGCGGGGCGGGGCGGGGCGGGGCGGGGCGGGGCGGGGCGGGGCGGGGCGGGGCGGGGCGGGGCGGGGCGGGGCGGGGCGGGGCGGGGCGGGGCGGGGCGGGGCGGGGCGGGGCGGGGCGGGGCGGGGCGGGGCGGGGCGGGGCGGGGCGGGGCGGGGCGGGGCGGGGCGGGGCGGGGCGGGGCGGGGCGGGGCGGGGCGGGGCGGGGCGGGGCGGGGCGGGGCGGGGCGGGGCGGGGCGGGGCGGGGCGGGGCGGGGCGGGGCGGGGCGGGGCGGGGCGGGGCGGGGCGGGGCGGGGCGGGGCGGGGCGGGGCGGGGCGGGGCGGGGCGGGGCGGGGCGGGGCGGGGCGGGGCGGGGCGGGGCGGGGCGGGGCGGGGCGGGGCGGGGCGGGGCGGGGCGGGGCGGGGCGGGGCGGGGCGGGGCGGGGCGGGGCGGGGCGGGGCGGGGCGGGGCGGGGCGGGGCGGGGCGGGGCGGGGCGGGGCGGGGCGGGGCGGGGCGGGGCGGGGCGGGGCGGGGCGGGGCGGGGCGGGGCGGGGCGGGGCGGGGCGGGGCGGGGCGGGGCGGGGCGGGGCGGGGCGGGGCGGGGCGGGGCGGGGCGGGGCGGGGCGGGGCGGGGCGGGGCGGGGCGGGGCGGGGCGGGGCGGGGCGGGGCGGGGCGGGGCGGGGCGGGGCGGGGCGGGGCGGGGCGGGGCGGGGCGGGGCGGGGCGGGGCGGGGCGGGGCGGGGCGGGGCGGGGCGGGGCGGGGCGGGGCGGGGCGGGGCGGGGCGGGGCGGGGCGGGGCGGGGCGGGGCGGGGCGGGGCGGGGCGGGGCGGGGCGGGGCGGGGCGGGGCGGGGCGGGGCGGGGCGGGGCGGGGCGGGGCGGGGCGGGGCGGGGCGGGGCGGGGCGGGGCGGGGCGGGGCGGGGCGGGGCGGGGCGGGGCGGGGCGGGGCGGGGCGGGGCGGGGCGGGGCGGGGCGGGGCGGGGCGGGGCGGGGCGGGGCGGGGCGGGGCGGGGCGGGGCGGGGCGGGGCGGGGCGGGGCGGGGCGGGGCGGGGCGGGGCGGGGCGGGGCGGGGCGGGGCGGGGCGGGGCGGGGCGGGGCGGGGCGGGGCGGGGCGGGGCGGGGCGGGGCGGGGCGGGGCGGGGCGGGGCGGGGCGGGGCGGGGCGGGGCGGGGCGGGGCGGGGCGGGGCGGGGCGGGGCGGGGCGGGGCGGGGCGGGGCGGGGCGGGGCGGGGCGGGGCGGGGCGGGGCGGGGCGGGGCGGGGCGGGGCGGGGCGGGGCGGGGCGGGGCGGGGCGGGGCGGGGCGGGGCGGGGCGGGGCGGGGCGGGGCGGGGCGGGGCGGGGCGGGGCGGGGCGGGGCGGGGCGGGGCGGGGCGGGGCGGGGCGGGGCGGGGCGGGGCGGGGCGGGGCGGGGCGGGGCGGGGCGGGGCGGGGCGGGGCGGGGCGGGGCGGGGCGGGGCGGGGCGGGGCGGGGCGGGGCGGGGCGGGGCGGGGCGGGGCGGGGCGGGGCGGGGCGGGGCGGGGCGGGGCGGGGCGGGGCGGGGCGGGGCGGGGCGGGGCGGGGCGGGGCGGGGCGGGGCGGGGCGGGGCGGGGCGGGGCGGGGCGGGGCGGGGCGGGGCGGGGCGGGGCGGGGCGGGGCGGGGCGGGGCGGGGCGGGGCGGGGCGGGGCGGGGCGGGGCGGGGCGGGGCGGGGCGGGGCGGGGCGGGGCGGGGCGGGGCGGGGCGGGGCGGGGCGGGGCGGGGCGGGGCGGGGCGGGGCGGGGCGGGGCGGGGCGGGGCGGGGCGGGGCGGGGCGGGGCGGGGCGGGGCGGGGCGGGGCGGGGCGGGGCGGGGCGGGGCGGGGCGGGGCGGGGCGGGGCGGGGCGGGGCGGGGCGGGGCGGGGCGGGGCGGGGCGGGGCGGGGCGGGGCGGGGCGGGGCGGGGCGGGGCGGGGCGGGGCGGGGCGGGGCGGGGCGGGGCGGGGCGGGGCGGGGCGGGGCGGGGCGGGGCGGGGCGGGGCGGGGCGGGGCGGGGCGGGGCGGGGCGGGGCGGGGCGGGGCGGGGCGGGGCGGGGCGGGGCGGGGCGGGGCGGGGCGGGGCGGGGCGGGGCGGGGCGGGGCGGGGCGGGGCGGGGCGGGGCGGGGCGGGGCGGGGCGGGGCGGGGCGGGGCGGGGCGGGGCGGGGCGGGGCGGGGCGGGGCGGGGCGGGGCGGGGCGGGGCGGGGCGGGGCGGGGCGGGGCGGGGCGGGGCGGGGCGGGGCGGGGCGGGGCGGGGCGGGGCGGGGCGGGGCGGGGCGGGGCGGGGCGGGGCGGGGCGGGGCGGGGCGGGGCGGGGCGGGGCGGGGCGGGGCGGGGCGGGGCGGGGCGGGGCGGGGCGGGGCGGGGCGGGGCGGGGCGGGGCGGGGCGGGGCGGGGCGGGGCGGGGCGGGGCGGGGCGGGGCGGGGCGGGGCGGGGCGGGGCGGGGCGGGGCGGGGCGGGGCGGGGCGGGGCGGGGCGGGGCGGGGCGGGGCGGGGCGGGGCGGGGCGGGGCGGGGCGGGGCGGGGCGGGGCGGGGCGGGGCGGGGCGGGGCGGGGCGGGGCGGGGCGGGGCGGGGCGGGGCGGGGCGGGGCGGGGCGGGGCGGGGCGGGGCGGGGCGGGGCGGGGCGGGGCGGGGCGGGGCGGGGCGGGGCGGGGCGGGGCGGGGCGGGGCGGGGCGGGGCGGGGCGGGGCGGGGCGGGGCGGGGCGGGGCGGGGCGGGGCGGGGCGGGGCGGGGCGGGGCGGGGCGGGGCGGGGCGGGGCGGGGCGGGGCGGGGCGGGGCGGGGCGGGGCGGGGCGGGGCGGGGCGGGGCGGGGCGGGGCGGGGCGGGGCGGGGCGGGGCGGGGCGGGGCGGGGCGGGGCGGGGCGGGGCGGGGCGGGGCGGGGCGGGGCGGGGCGGGGCGGGGCGGGGCGGGGCGGGGCGGGGCGGGGCGGGGCGGGGCGGGGCGGGGCGGGGCGGGGCGGGGCGGGGCGGGGCGGGGCGGGGCGGGGCGGGGCGGGGCGGGGCGGGGCGGGGCGGGGCGGGGCGGGGCGGGGCGGGGCGGGGCGGGGCGGGGCGGGGCGGGGCGGGGCGGGGCGGGGCGGGGCGGGGCGGGGCGGGGCGGGGCGGGGCGGGGCGGGGCGGGGCGGGGCGGGGCGGGGCGGGGCGGGGCGGGGCGGGGCGGGGCGGGGCGGGGCGGGGCGGGGCGGGGCGGGGCGGGGCGGGGCGGGGCGGGGCGGGGCGGGGCGGGGCGGGGCGGGGCGGGGCGGGGCGGGGCGGGGCGGGGCGGGGCGGGGCGGGGCGGGGCGGGGCGGGGCGGGGCGGGGCGGGGCGGGGCGGGGCGGGGCGGGGCGGGGCGGGGCGGGGCGGGGCGGGGCGGGGCGGGGCGGGGCGGGGCGGGGCGGGGCGGGGCGGGGCGGGGCGGGGCGGGGCGGGGCGGGGCGGGGCGGGGCGGGGCGGGGCGGGGCGGGGCGGGGCGGGGCGGGGCGGGGCGGGGCGGGGCGGGGCGGGGCGGGGCGGGGCGGGGCGGGGCGGGGCGGGGCGGGGCGGGGCGGGGCGGGGCGGGGCGGGGCGGGGCGGGGCGGGGCGGGGCGGGGCGGGGCGGGGCGGGGCGGGGCGGGGCGGGGCGGGGCGGGGCGGGGCGGGGCGGGGCGGGGCGGGGCGGGGCGGGGCGGGGCGGGGCGGGGCGGGGCGGGGCGGGGCGGGGCGGGGCGGGGCGGGGCGGGGCGGGGCGGGGCGGGGCGGGGCGGGGCGGGGCGGGGCGGGGCGGGGCGGGGCGGGGCGGGGCGGGGCGGGGCGGGGCGGGGCGGGGCGGGGCGGGGCGGGGCGGGGCGGGGCGGGGCGGGGCGGGGCGGGGCGGGGCGGGGCGGGGCGGGGCGGGGCGGGGCGGGGCGGGGCGGGGCGGGGCGGGGCGGGGCGGGGCGGGGCGGGGCGGGGCGGGGCGGGGCGGGGCGGGGCGGGGCGGGGCGGGGCGGGGCGGGGCGGGGCGGGGCGGGGCGGGGCGGGGCGGGGCGGGGCGGGGCGGGGCGGGGCGGGGCGGGGCGGGGCGGGGCGGGGCGGGGCGGGGCGGGGCGGGGCGGGGCGGGGCGGGGCGGGGCGGGGCGGGGCGGGGCGGGGCGGGGCGGGGCGGGGCGGGGCGGGGCGGGGCGGGGCGGGGCGGGGCGGGGCGGGGCGGGGCGGGGCGGGGCGGGGCGGGGCGGGGCGGGGCGGGGCGGGGCGGGGCGGGGCGGGGCGGGGCGGGGCGGGGCGGGGCGGGGCGGGGCGGGGCGGGGCGGGGCGGGGCGGGGCGGGGCGGGGCGGGGCGGGGCGGGGCGGGGCGGGGCGGGGCGGGGCGGGGCGGGGGGCGACATGTCCCCTGCGCTGCAGCCAGAGAGGCCAAGCGGCCAAGCCCATTCCGCTCTCAAACAGAAAGGGATTTGTCAAAGGCTAATTTGAACGGTCTGCCGGGCTCACCCTCCCCCCTGCGCCATCCCAAGAGGGATGACACTACCGTCGGTGTGCCGGCGCCAGAGTCGAGTTCTTTTGCGCACAATCCCACTGGATTTCGTACAAAATTGCTTTGACCGGCAGCGCGCGGGGAGCGGGGAGGGGTAGGGGGAGGGGAATTGGGGGAGAATCGGTCCCCTGTGAGTGGCCTCCTAGCACGACCCCACCCGCCGGGGACAAGAGGGGGCCATCCGGCAAAACCGCTCACCCCCGGCAGATCATGTTTCTTACAAAAATAAGACAAAACAAAAACCAATATTTCGTTTTTAATCAAAGTTTGCAGTGTGATACGTCTGATATTCTGACAATGGCTCCCGTACCAGCGCTCAAAAACGAAGGGACATACTTTGTACCATGGGGTATTTTTGCAATCACGGTTGTGGGTCAAGAATCTTTCACAGTTAAAGTCTTACGAAGCAAAATGCCAAATGCTTCGTACCTACGAAGGATTTGCTCCCTACGAAGCGTCCAAATCCTTCGTATTACAAAGCATTTGGCATTTTTCTTCGTAAGACTTTAACAGTGTTCAAAAAATTATTTCGTCTTTCTGCTGGCCATACTTAGAACGTCCTGGAGCGCAACGCTCGTAAGCTAGCTAGGGGAAGTGTAAAAAAATAATAATACAAAAACAAGCACAACAGAAATTAAAAAAAGTTTTGAAAGACGAGAGAGTTGAAGTCTTTAGTATAAAAATCACGGTCGTTTTAATCGTGACGTGTGCACGCGTACGTAATTCGCCATGGCGCTGCGGGCCGGGGCTGAGGCCGGGGCTGAGGCCGGGGCACTCGGTGCAACAAGTACCAACGGACCGTCATTAGCCGAACGAGTAGGCGATATTTCTCCGCGGCACCTCGCCCCGCCCCAGCTTGAGTAACCCGAGGTACTCTTATCACACAACTGCTTCTTAAAACCGGCCGTCCGTATATAACTTGAAAAGAACGTATAATCATGTTCCTTACATATGACGTAACCGTAGAAGTTTTGAAAGTTTTCATGCAAGTTGAAAATTTTTACAAAATAATCTGACCGGCCGAGTTTGAATTGCGACTGGGCTTTCAATCTGTGGATGCATCTCCTCTTTACACCACCTTTTATAGAATTAATAGGTAAGTTGTCGCAGAAATAGATTAAAATTTATGGAAACCGTAAAAGTTATTTACCTCAAAGATTTAAGAACGTTAAAGTTATGATCCCCCACCCCCTTCCTCACGTACACATACAAACAAAATAACGCCGGAACTTTAATTTCTAAAAAACTTCAATTTACTATGCTAAGGAACCATTTTAGCACCCAAAACGATACGACGTATTACGGCGTGTATATTGGCTGAGTATTTTGGTGACCAAAGGTTGTATCACCCACCGATCAAATCGATATTTCCTCTATAGTTTTTTTATGCATCTAGATTCTGCTGAGGTGGCTAAGAGTGAGCAGCCGAGAAGCTTTCAGAACAGAGAAGCAGGTGGCCGCATTACCAGTGGTCGAGGCAACTACAGCAAGGAGTGTCGTGTGTCCGACAGTCCTTGTCGCTGCAGAGAAGAGGGGGATGGGGGCCGGGG
>NW_026267304.1:323755-328932 GCF_000697945.3 Frankliniella occidentalis | reverse complement strand
CCTCCCCCACCCTCTCCCTTTCGCCCGCACCCTCGAGTCCGAGATTGGCTACAACACAGCTCTCCCCTTTTCCTTTTCGCCCTCAATCTCGTCGTCGTCGCCTCCCCCACACACTCTTTTCTCTCCGCTGTTTCCATTTATTAGTAAGGTTCTGGAGCATCAAACTGTACATCGATTTCCTGCGCAGAGCTCTACGACAAGAACGGGAGAATAAATGTGTTCCGGTGGTGTCAGAGGGAGAGAGGGAAGGGGTTAAGTGAGAAAGAGATAATGTGAGTGTAGACTCTGTGTGTGTGTGTGTGTGTGTGTGTGTGTGTGTGTGTGTGTGTGTGTGCTAGGGAGTGTGTGTATTTTGGCGCCCTCTTTATTACCCGGGAGATCCGCTCCGTCCCGGGCGCGGCACCACCCCTACCGTGCCCCGCTTGACAGGTGCTCAGTCTTCAGCGACATTCCTTACTTAGACGCCGTCCCGCTTTCTTGTTGTTTTTTTATTTTTTTTTAATTTTTTTTTGGCTCGCGTGCGGTCGGGATTTGCGGGGGCGATGAAAAGTTTTATCACGCCCTCGTAGCACGCCATTTGGTTTCCCATGAGACCCGAAGCAATGTGAAAGTTACTACAGCCGCACTCTCTCCTCTGCCATCATTAAGTCCATTCATTCATTAATTTTGTAATGTATTTGTTCGAGCATTCATTCATTAATTTTGTAATGTATTTGTTCGAGCATTTAGAAAACGGTTACCTTGAAACAAGACGGAAAACCTTGCATAAAGGACATTTTTTACTTTCAAAAACTACAAGGAAATTTCCCTTATAGCATGAGGCAAATATCGTGGAAATAAAAGTAAAAATTGTGGTTAGATTAACGAAATTTTCTTGAAAATAAATGGAAATGCTTTATAACCAAGGAGGATAAAAAATGTCCTTCTATTTTTTTTAAATGAATTTTCCTTGCTTGAAGGATATATACCATATCCTTACCGTGTTGCCTTTGCAGACGACGCGCCGCGTGCCGCCCAGCCCGCAGTCCGAGGTGAGCTCCACGGCGGCCTCCTCGGGCAGGAAGGCGGCCGTCAGCGAGGGCAGGTTCTCCACCATGCAGCCGTCGCGGGCCGCGGCCCAGTCCGGCACTGCGGGGAAGAGAGAGGAGGTTAAGGGTCGGGCTGCACCCCGCGCCTGCCTACTAGGCAACCCTGCGGCACGGGTGTACGAACAGTTACAGCAGTAGGCAGGCGTAGACGCAGCCCACTACGCACAGGTGTATTGTAGGTATTTTTGCCTACTTTATGGGGCAACACTGCGTGGGCGGCGTCCTTCACGTAGATACGGCGGGAAGTCACGGCGACACTCACCTGGCAGCTCGCAGATGAAGGAGGCAACCTCGAGCCCGCCGCAGCTGAGGCCGTGCCACCGGAAGTCGGCGGCGGGGTCGGCCGCGGCGCACAGCTCCTCGCTGGAGCCGAGGCTGGAGCCCGGCAGCGGCTCGCTCCAGTAGCCCGTGCTCGACAGCGGCTGCTCGCTGGTCCACAGGAAGTGCGGCTGGTCGCGGCCGCGCTTCAGACCCAGCCACACGGGCGACAGCACGTCCAGCTCCTTGAGGAAGGCGCGCGCCGCGTCGAACTGCGCGCCCGTGTCCACTGCAAGCAAAGAAATCGAGTCAAATTAATGTGTTTCACGGTTTCACTCTCCCTCCTAACGAACCCCTGCTTCCTACTTGCGCAACTTGGGACTGTTCCTATCAGATTTCCATTTCAAATTTGCACACATTCTTTTCACGGTGAGAAATTATATCACAGGTAGCTGTGATGTCAATTTTCCATGAAAGGTGTCGCACAAACAATTGAAGATTGTAACTCTACAAGCACTTCGTATCGACTAGGAATCGAATGACGAGTAAGAGGGGTGTGCTGTACGTGTACGATACAGTTTTGTAAATGGTAAATACATCGTATATCTGTGTGGAAACACAATTTTAACAGTGTTGAATAAAAATTAGTTTGCGTTTGAAACGCGCGTAGTCGAACGCACTGCGCGCCCGTCCGCCACCTCCATGAAGCTCGCACGAATTCAACCGATAGTGCCATGATTTAGTGCACAATTAGTGCAATCGAATCGTACTAAATTTAGTATTAGTTCGCATTTATTGTACCATTCTAATTCGTCATTCAAATTGGGTGAGGCAGGGGAGCGCCTGCTCGGTAGGCAGACCCGCCCGCCTCCGGTGCGTCGAGAGGCCCGGGTTGCCTACCCGCCGCTTGACAGGCGCTCGCCGCCGCTCGCCGCACAACGACTCACCCGTGACGAGGTTGGCATGGTGGAACTGGCACACGGCGTCGGCCTCGAACCAGTTGATCCGGTCGCGGAAGTACCGGTAGAAGACGGGGAAGCCGTCCTCGGGCAGCACCCACGTGTTGCTGATGTTGACCTGCAACAACAGCAAACAGTCCATCAGCCTGAGCCTGGGGAGCGCTCGCTCGGGCCAATCAGAGACCACGGGGTCACGCCGCACATACGGAGCAGGAGCACTGCGCCAGGCTGCGGGACCTGCACCCTGCACGCCCCGCCTCGCCCAGCCCTGCCCGACCTCCAGTGCGCTACTCTCGGTCGGGCGTGAGCCCACGCCAAAAGGAAGCAGGGTAGGAAAAACACAAGAGAAGAAACCACAAGCAAATAAAATCAAGGGATAAAAGCAGAGGATAGTCGGATGGAAGACAACGACTTCCCCTGCTCCCGCCTCCACCCGCGAGGCAGCAGAGGCAGTGGAGCTGCAGCAGCAGCAGGTCGCTCGTGAAGTTGGGCCGGGGCAGAGCAGCCGCCGCCGAGCAGGAGCAGATCGCAGCAGCGCGAAACTTTTACAACGACCGCACCAGCAGTGCGCTAACAGCGGGGCCGCGGGCCCTCGGCCGGGCCTGACGGACGTAGCGGCCGCAATCTTACACGAGCCGAGCGCCTGGCGTGCCAGCCAGCAGTTGTGTTTCAGAGTCCAAGAGCGTCGTTACGTACTTCACCCACTGCGCGCGCTGCTTTGCACCCCTCCTCCTTACTTCCTCTCGGCCAGCTCGGCCGAGGTGAAGTGAGGGTCCGCGGGTCGGTCGCACGATCTCTTTCCACCCCTCCTCCTCTCTTCCCGAGCACACCCACACAGAGGGAAAGGGGGGTGGGAGTATCACGTTGCACGCTGCGGCCACGCTGCGCCGCGCGCCCTGCGACCCTCCACTCTGGCCAATTTCCGATCACAGGAACACTGACCCGACCTACAAGGCGAGGCAAGCTTGCAGCCCCGGGGCACGTCGCGCAAGAGGGGGGGGGGGGGCAGGCGAAACAGAGCAGGGAATCCAGGGGTAGGCGAGAAATAAAGTGGTCGAGGTAAATAGATGGGTGGTAAAAAGACTAGGGACTACTCAACTTTTAAATTTGAACCACAGCCGACCACAGCGCTCTGAAATATGAAATGTGCTTGTTTGTACTCTGGAAACTCAAAAGTGTACATTGTATGCTGATATATCGGTGTACATGGCATAATCATCAATGATCACGTTTAGGTCTTTAGCTAATATTTCCTTTCAGACGGGTTTGATCGGAAAGTGGTCATTTCCAGATTCCTCGTGAAAAAAGCTTTCGTTCGAGCTTCTATGAGATAGCCGGTTCAAATTGACCGCTACCATAACTTGGTTTACATTACCGGCATTTTCTAGAGGCGGTCCAAACATGAAAAAGCACTTGTTTTCAGCGCAGTAAAATTACGAAGTAGGCAAAATTTGAATGCTGGTTCCAGCATAATTTTCTGTCTTTTGTTGGGTGAATCAACAATATTTATCTATTAGACCTGTCTGTACCCGAAGGTGGAAGTATCCCGTTCGTTTTGATAAAGGTTTGCCGTTGCAAATTTTGCCGATTAACGTTCCAGTTTTGATAAGCAGATTGTCAGTATTATTTTGATACCTTATTGAATTTAAATATACAAGCCTTAGCGCCTGTAATTTTGAATTTGCTTTTGGAGCTGGACCGTCTCGTTACCGGCCGGCCGGCCGGTTTTTTGGAAACATAGCAAATTTATTTTACATAGCTAATCTTTTCAGCTATATAGCTTAATTATCCCCTATTTAGCTATTGTTTTGCTAAAAGGGTTAAATGTCCTAATCTCTTTTTTGTGCAGGCGGTGAGCAGACGGTGGGGCCGCGGGCGATGTGGCCTGTGGCCCCGAGCGGAAGTAGGCGGGCCGTGCGGGTCTGGCGGTGCGCGATGAGATGAGACGGCGCCGGGCCGAGGTTGCGCGGCGTTGCTCCCCAACTCCAGCCACGTATACGCGGGCCGGTAAAAGCGGAGCTGCGTGGTCCCGAGGCCTCGCAGCCTCGCCTCGGCGCGCGGCCTCGCCCACGATCTCTGATAAGAAGAATTTGATGGAGGTTTAGCACCTGGGGCCGTGCTGGGGCCGTGCTGGCGCCGGGGCCGGGCGGGGGGAGGCGCGCGCGTGCACGGAGCCTGCGCGCGGGGCTCAGCGACTCGCTAGCGACAGGAGGAGGGGCGTCTCATAAAGTATTCACAGCGCGCCGTGTTTACCGGGTTGCATAAATTCGGGGGATTTCTGTTCTCATATTGTTAGCTTTGGAAACCCCGGGGCTGCTGGGGCCGGGCCGGGGAGGGCGGCGCCCCCCGTTTGCGCCCGCACGCCCCGCGGACCGAGCGCCAGCCAGCCGCAGTGAGACGTCAACCGGGAAAGCTATATTCCGGGCGCATAGCCAGCAACAGCTGCAGCAGCAGCAGCAGCAGCAACAACAACACCACCACCACCAACAACAACAGTGTATGCAACGAGGAAAATACTGTGAGAGTTTTACGAAAGGGATAAAGAAACCCTATTTTGACTGAAAATTCAACAATTCACAGTAAAACGTTTCGGTCCGAGTTTTAAGCGGTGAGTGTGGCACACTGTGTGTGCGCCGAGCGGGAACGGAGCTAGCAGAGGGGGGGGGGACGACTGAGAGTGCAGCCAGTTGGGAGGGAGGTCTGCACAGCCGGCAGTAGAGAGGAGATTAAGAGACGAGTGGAGGAGGGCGGGAGGGAGGGAGGAGGGTGAGAAAGGGAGGTGTGGAAGAGGGGAGGGGGAGAAGGAAGTGCCTGGCCAAACTACTGGGAAATGGCATAACTGCTGTGGGCACGGCACAAGAGTAGGCTGGCC
>NW_026267304.1:314191-316200 GCF_000697945.3 Frankliniella occidentalis | reverse complement strand
TGGGGCGTGGACGACTCTGCATTTAGGAAAGGGACAAGAGGGTCCTTCGGACGAGTGGGACACGACGAGTCCTCTGAGGCCCCGGCGGGGAGGGTCCTTCGCTGCGCTGGCGCGGGCTGGCGCCGCTGCTCCGTACCTGTACCTGCCGGCCCGGCCGGAGTTTGGCTGCGGTCCAGGACCTTAGTCCAGGGCCCCCAGGGAGGGAAGGACCCCCATCCCCCTCCCTTCGAGCGGGCAGGGCGAGGACAGACAAGGGAGGGTCCTCGCTCGGGCCGGTCCTCGGCAAGGGCTGGGCATTCTGCCCCCCCTCCCGGGCCCCTTCTCCCGAAGCAGCGCATAACTCTCCCGCCATAATAGGACTCCGGCCGTCTTTTGTTTCCCCGACCTTTTTCGAGCGGCAGCCGCGGGTATGGACGGGGCTGCGTAGCCAGCCTGGACCAGCCTGGACCAGCCTGGACCGCGGGCGGGCGGGCGGGGTAGAAGTTGGTCGGGGGCGAGCGCGTGTCCGACAGAGGCAGGGCGGGCTAGGGCGGGCCGGGCCGGTGGGACGGAGCGCGAAAACTCATTTCCTAACTTGGGGTCCCGTCCCGTCCGCCGCTCCGCCTGGACATGCCCTCCTCTCATCCTCCGACCGAATCCTGTACCGCTCCGACCCGAACCTGAGCCGGCCGGGGCCGAGGCCAGGGCGGAAAGAGGTCGTTCACACGGCCGCCGCCGAGGCCACCGCCGCCCCCGCGGCTTGGACCGAAATCCCCCGGCCGCCGCCGCTTTGACTTTGAAATGGGCGTCGAACTGTGGACATCAAGCAATAAGGGAGCGGGCGGGGCCCGGCCGGCCTGTGCTGCGGTCTGTGGTCTCGGGCCCCCTCCCGGCCCTGGCACCGCCGGCAGAGAGCGCCAGGAACAGCGGCAGGAGCAGCACCAGTTTTTCATCATCTCATCTGCAATTTCTAGAAAAGAAAACCAGTGCAAAAGAGGAGGAAACAAATGAAAAAAAAAAGAAAACCAGTAAAACTTGGAACGGAAATTGCATTTAATTTCTAGACGCGATACTATGACCTCGCCTATCCCGCCGCGCCGCCGCTCTGCTCCGTTAAAATGAGCGCACATGACGCGCCTTTCAGTAAAATAAAAAACAAATTAAGTGCAGCTGCGGGGTGGAGAGAGGCGCCCGGCGCGCCGCTCCGAGTGATGCGGCGGTGCAGTCATAAAAAGAACGGGGCTGACGAGGCGGACCCTCCAGATAGAGAGGAGAGCGGGAGGAGAGATTCATTTGGCACCACACCACGCGCCGCCACGCCCCGGACTGTCCCACCAACCACCATGAAGATGATGAACCATTGCTGTGCCAGCACGTACCCACGTATCAGCGCTGTCCATCTCCCCCCCCCCCTCTTTCTCTCTCTCTCTCTCTCTCTCTCTCTCTCTCTCTCTCTCTCGCTCACGCCATCAAGCGCTGGGTCCGCCCGAGAGGAGCGCCGCCGCGGCCGGAGTCGGATCGCTGGGGGCGCAGTTAATGGCGGGTGAAGCAGTTCGACGCACCCAGACAATGGCTCCCCGCGCCCGATCCCCACCCCGAACCCCTCGCTTCGGCACCCCCTTCCCTCCCCAACCATCCCCTTCCCTCTTGGTTCACCGCTCAAAACGCCACCCCCTACCCTAGTCCAGCGAGGCGTCTCCCAGTTCCGATCAGCTTGGAAGTAGTTGCATCTTCGCGTGATGACCTTGGAACTCGAGCCCCGATGACCCCCCCCCCTTTTCCTGGCGTGACGACCCTCCCCACTCCCTCACCCCTCGACCCCTTTCTCGCCCCTCTCGAGAGGAAGGCCGGAGCCCCTCCTCCGGGCCCTCCTCAAGCGGACCCTCTCCACTAGGCGCTCTCCTTATCACTGTTATCGGACACAAGGTGGACGCGCCGTGGCCTTGGGCCTCGGCGGAGACTTCTGCAGACCCTTCCCCCTTCCCCTTTCGGCACAGCCAGCTTTTTCCCCCTTTTTTCCCTTTTCCTCC
>NW_026267304.1:312882-314141 GCF_000697945.3 Frankliniella occidentalis | reverse complement strand
CCCCCTCTAACTCTTCCAAGCGGAGCAACTCGAAGCGAAATGTTTGCTCTCTTACGTTTCTTTCTTGCCTGCGCCGCGCTGTGGCGTTGCGGGGCGGGGCGGGGCCGGGGCTGGGAGACAGAAGGGGCCCGGGATGTAAACACTTGAAGGACAGCGGGGGAGTGGAGAGAGAGAGGGGGGGGGAGCTGGAGAGGCCCACCGCGAAGGGGAATGGGGATGGAGGTTTACACAACGCTGCTGTGCACAGGAGGAAATTCTGTAAACGACACGACAAAAGAAATTTAAACTCAAGTCCGTAAAAGGTGTGCTGCTTCTACAGTAGTTTCAACTTTCGTTGGTTTTTTTTTTCTGTGATACAATGTGTTGCTGGAGAGAATACGTCAAATTCTTAGGACAACAATGTTTACTTCTTGGAAGCAAACATAGTGCTAGGTTAAGGAAATGTGACCAATGTCTGCTAATACGCAAAAAAATTAAAAATAATGTTTTACAGTGAAAACAAAAATCTTCCTTACACTCTAAAATACTCGGTTACAGAAAAGGTTTTTGTGAGTGTTGTTGACGAAGGGGGTAGTGGCAAAGTCGGGAAGGTTTATAGAGAGGAACGAAAAGAGGAGTGGGGGCGGGGGAAGTGCCAACACCGCGCCACGCCACGCCCCAGATGGCTGACGAGGGAACTAGTTTGGCAGTTAATATGTAATGCGTCCACTAAAATCTAATGTGTGCGACAGCTCATTCCGCATTCAGGTCCACAGTCGCTCCGCCCCCGCCACTCGCCTCCCTCGGTGTCTCTCACCCGAGGCAATTCCCGTAGCACATGCGTGCTGTAAAAACAGACATATTTACTAACTCTGGCAAAAATAAAACTTTTTAAAAAAATAGTTAAAAAAAACACCAAAAAACACGACAAACAAACAAACTCAAAAAATATTGAGCTTTGAGCAGCGGAGCTTGCGAAGCGGACTGCGAGGAGTAAAGTCATTTCTAATTCGCCAGGCACGTTGCGCCGGAATCCAGCCCCTATTCGTATGCGTGCGCGTGCACACACACACACACCTACACCTACACCTACACCTACACCTACACACACACACACACACACACACACCTACACACACACACACACGTATGAAACGCCCACGTGCATATTTTCCGGATCGGCAGGTGCGGCGGGCGCACACGTCCTGCGCGATTTAATTACGGCCGGCCGGGGCGGGCCGGCTCCTTTGGGGACTCCTGCCCCCCTCCCCCCCCTCCTC
>NW_026267304.1:306719-307617 GCF_000697945.3 Frankliniella occidentalis | reverse complement strand
CCCCCATCCTCCGCACGCCCCTCTTGGCACGACCTCAAGTGAGACTCCTGTTCACATAAATCTTAATTCGCTCCAGTTTGGGCAAATCTCGTGGAGCATCGCTGCTGCTGCCTCTGCCTCGCGAGACGCTCGGGCCCTCCTTCACCGGCCGGCCCCGCCGGCGCGCACCCCGCTGCCCCGTCCACGCTGCGCTACCCCGCGCGGCTCTACCCCGCCCACTTGGGCCATTAGCGAGTCATAATTTGGAAGTAGCGACGCGGTGCGGTGCGCGCCACGCCCGACCCGCGCCGAGTAAACAGTGCTAATGGTTTCCACCTTCAAACTCCCGCCCTTTTCTTTTTCCTTGTTTCGCTCTCCCCCCCCACCCCCTCCCCTCCTACTGCCATCGCTGTCTCTGCTGCTCCCAACTCCCAGCCGGGGATAATCGCCACCCGTCCCCGGGTGGGGCTTTAGCCTAGAAATAAGAAGAATAATAAGAAAAAATAAATAAGTAGGAGCAATGGGGAGGAGGGCTGCATTAAGGGGTGGGACTGAGAAAGAGAGGGAGAGGGAGAGAGAGAGAGGGAGAGAGAGAGAGAGAGAGAGAGGGGGGGGGGGGGAGAGAGAGGGGAGGGGCAGAAAGAGGTACAGGGGGAGAATGAATTCGACGGAGGGGTGAAGGCGAACCCATTTGCACTCATGCCAGGGGTTAAGTTCCTGCAGCGAGAGAAGGAAGAAGGGAAGGGAAGGGGGTAGGGGAGGGATGGAGGGGGGCACGAACCCACTCAGGAAGTTCGGTGATGGGGGAAACGCCTGATGATTTATTCTTCTCGCAATAATTGTTGCCATTCACAGCAACAAACGGAATTGCCAACGACTTCTCCATGGGCGGTCAGCAGTGAGGCGGCAGCCGACCCCC
>NW_026267304.1:304918-306274 GCF_000697945.3 Frankliniella occidentalis | reverse complement strand
AGTTTGAATTACCGCGCCGCGCGCGTTCCTCAGCCGAGACGGTCCGAGCCGAGCCACGAGCTGCGCCTCGAGCCGAGCGGCGAGCCGAGTCTGCCGGAGGGAGGGGGTAGAAGGGAGGGGGGAGGGGGCGTCTGGCTGGGGCACGGCGGGCGGCGGGAACCTCATCGCGCGCCCCTACACACACTTTTGGATGACGTCATGCCTGGTGCCTCTCAGCGCTCCGCATGAGAGTACAAGCAATGATACATAGTTAAGTAAAGTATTATTAATTTCAGTTGTGTATAATGTATCATCTGCTAAAAACCATTTGCATGTTTATCCGAGCCCAGTGCGCCCCCTCCCCTCCTCTACCGGCCCTATTATGGAACAGCAGGGAGCAGCCGAGGGGTAGGACGTGGCTGAAGAGCGAAACACGGTGACGAATGGCGCTCTCTTTCCTGTGCCAATCACAGCGACGCTAGTCAACAACACCTGGGGCCCGGCTCGCTACTGTGCAGTGAGGCGGCCGGAGGCGACACCACCGACACTGAGACCACACCAGCCCCCGCGGGGAACAATACAAAAACGATTGGTTTTTTGTTCACGGTGAATATTGTTTCTTGTCCATGGACCATCGGAAGGATTCAAGGGCGCCCCCGGGTCTACCTCCGTCCATGAATCTTTCCGGTGGTCCTTGGACATCAAGGAACATACGTATTTCATCATGTATAGATTGGAAAACTAGTCAGAATAACAATATTTTTTTGAACAAATAAGATAAAAATTAGTATATAAGCGAGCGTCATTAGAGCCGTAGGAGCAGTGTGCGGCGTGGCGCAGCGTGGCCGACACTATTAGCCAACTAGCGTGTCACAAGGCGCTCGAGCGCATACCTCCGGCATTCCTCCACCCCCCACCCCCCAAGCGCGTGCCGGGGTTGATGTTTCTGTGTTCTGAGCCGGGAGACGGGCGCCGCGGGCGCGCAGAGCTATGCCATCGCGAGCACACCCGCGCACCTTCATCTGGCTGGCTCTGGCCGGGGCAGCTCGGGCGGGTCGAGCCGGGCGGGGCGGGTACCTTCAACGGGCGTTCCAGGCGTCCCGTGTCAAAACCAGCCCGTTACACGACGCACCACTTGAGCGCAACCCCGCCACGCCCCGCCGCGCCACGGCACGCCCCGCCACGCCGCGCACCCTCGTCCCCCTTCGAGACAGGCGAGCGGGTAGGGCAAATTACACACTGTGCGAGCGCACGGAGTACGGGCTTAACGGGGCGTCGGGGATGAGAAATTCGAACCAGTGTGAGAAAGCAAAGGGGTGGGGGCGAGAGAGAAAGTGGGAGGGAGGGAGAGGGAGAGGGCGAGAGAGAGAGAGAGAG
>NW_026267304.1:296248-304868 GCF_000697945.3 Frankliniella occidentalis | reverse complement strand
CAACTTTTCCTCTGCTCGCCACGCTGCGCCCTTCACACTGCTTTTTCTGTCTGGTTGCAGGGAAGAGCTTCACGCTGACCATCATCGTGGGGTCGGTGCCGCCGCAGGTCGCCACCTACTCCAAGGCCATCAAGGTGACGGTGGACGGGCCGCGGGAGCCGCGCTCCAAGACAAGTAAGTACCGGATTCAGTCCGACCACTTTTCGCGCGCGTCCACCCGCCGGGAACACCTTTTTCTTTTCGGACCCAACTACTCCCAGTCCCCATCAGTCTCGAAACATCCCATTTCTTTTTATTTCTTTTGGAGGGGGTGGGGAGGGGAGGGGACCCTGTGTCCATCCGACGGGCTCCTGCCAAAAGAGTGCTACAGTTTTTGGATTATTATCATTTGGGATAAATAAAGGTGAGAAGCTGCGTCCGTCCGTCTGTGGTTTGCCTGGGTTTGTCCTTTTCCCCTTGGTTTTAGAGTAGTGCAGCCTCAAATAATTGGCATACCGAAGCGATCTTTCAGAGTTGCATGGGGTTGAATCGAGTCCCGGACGTGGCGTGGCTTGGAGGGGTGAAGTGGGGCGAAGGGGGGGACTATAGGGCCCGCTGGAGCACCGCTCACCATAATTTCCGATATTAAGATTAATGCCGCAGCACCTTCCTTTCCCCCGGGGCGGCGTTACATTCCTGAAGGAGCGGCGCGGCGGCGCGAGTCAAGGGGTTGCGAGGCGCCGCGGCAGAGTTGGGAGAGAGGGAGAGGGAGAGGGCGAGAGAGAGAGAGAGAGAGAGAGAGAGAGAGAGAGAGAGAGAGAGAGAGAGAGCGAACTGACTTTACTCTGAGCGCGTCAGTACCACTCCTATTGTATTCCGCAGCACTCCGCCTAGCCACGCCATGCAAAGCAGCTGCAGGCCTCGGCACACCCTCACATTAGAGGCACAAAATATTTCCCCCGCAGTATGGAGGGCAATTTTTTGTTTTATAAAAAAGTTGCCGCTAGATTCCGACGCACTCAGGCATTTACATACGCTGGCTCCCCATCAGCACGACTGCTCACCCCCCACCCCGCCACACCTCGCCACTGGCGAACTGCTACTAGGCCGCTGCTGACCGGCCCGGCCCACAAGGGGGTTCACCCCAACAGTTGCGCTGCTCTGCGGAGTTTTAGAACAGCACAAGTATGAAAATTTCAGAGCTTCGGAAGAGAAAGGTTTGGAGTGGAAGGCTCTAGCTCTGCGGCTCCGGCTGATCGAAAGGGTTTCCCTTTTTTTATTCGCTCTCCGACGCTCTTTTTTTTGCCTCCAAGGGATTCCCGGGGGAGAGAGGTCCTTTGAAGGTCCTGCACGCGTCCGCACACGGCTCTTTGTGGCCCACAGTGGGCGATATCAGCGAGAGAGAGAGAGAGAGAGAGAGAGAGTGAGAGAGAGAGTGAGAGAGAGAGAAGAGAGAGAGAGAGAGAGGAGAGAGAGAGAGAGAGAGAGGTGGAGAGGGAGGGGGGAAGGTGTTTGGATGAATGGGAAAGCAATAGGAAAGGGGCGGGAAGGGGTGCGTAATGTAGGGAGCGGGATGGGCTTCGACAACTCACAGTCACCGCTATGAAAGCTCCCCCAGAAGGCCCCAGAAGGCCCTGGAAGGCCCTGGAAGGCCCTGGAAGGCCCTGGAAGGCCCTGGAAGGCCTGCTACCGGGCCACGGCGCCGGAGCACCTCAGCTGGACTATGGCAAGCCTCCAGCAGCAGCCCGCTTTACGAGGCAGAAGGCCTCCCGCTGGTGCGAGAGAGACAGAGACAATAACGGACGGGCTCTCATCCCTCCACACTGAAGATGATGATCTTTTATTTTTTTACCCCCCCACCGCGGCCTTACGGTCCGAACTCTATCTCGCTCCCTCTCTCTCTCACTCGAAAGACCGCACAGGTGTACAGGGCAGCGGCCCAGGACTCATAACGCCCTCCGGCGGTACGTGACGGGCCAACTCGTCAACTATTACGAGGGAGCCGAAAACTTATCGGGACGAACTACTGCCGCTGCTGGACTCAATCGAGTTGAGGAAAGGGGGAGAAGGGAAGGAGGAGAGAAGGAGGCGGTGGAGAAGGGGAGGCCGTAGGGCGCGGGTTGGGGTAAATGGGGGGGGGGGAGAGAGAAAGCGAGCAGAAGCTATTAACTTGGCTTAGTAATTTTATGCGAGCATTGATTTTAAAGACTGCCCCCGTTATTGTCTACGGGAAATTATGCCCCATCAGCGGAGGGCATTTATACAACTTCCCAAACGGTTAATTTTTATTTTAATAACCAATGAAAATAAAAGTATATAACCTAAGTTACTTATACCGTAACTACACTTTTTCAAACCTTTCAGTTTTGCAGAGTCCCTCTCACATTTAATGGTTGTGATCTCCTCACCTCGTCACCGCGTAAAGAGCGAACGTCAAACGCGTGGGGTACTCACCTGGAAACATAAAGAAAGAGGCAAAAAGTAAGTATCTATGTGATAAAGCAACAACGATCGATAGAGTCGGAAGGTGAACACTCAGGGAGGAAGGGAGGAGAGGGAGGGAGGAGAGGGGGGGAAGGGAGGAAGGGAGGGAGGGAGGGAGGACGCGAGGAGAGGGACGAAGGGAGGGAGGGAGGGGAACCAACACGCGAATAACGTGGAGCTGCCCATTTCAATTACTGGGGGTGTGTATGATGGACTGTGGATCGACTTTGTATACAGATAGTGAAAACCAGAGAGGGGGAGAGCAAGAGGGGGAGGAGGGGGTGGGGGCGGATGGGAGCGGAGCAGCCGAATTGAATAGTGACCCTGATTAGTTAAATTACTGCGGGCGAGAGAGATTGTATCCAGGTCAGCGCGGTACGTGTAGGTGCGCGTGGCCAGGGAAGGGGAGGGGTGGGACGGGTGGGGTGGGGAAGATTTAGGAAAGGGGGGGGGATGTCATGGTACACAGGGCATGTCTATTTCTACACTGTAAAAAAAAGCCTACACATAATATGGCTAAAATCGCAATTTACATTAACATGTTATAACTTGTTTTTTGGCGCTCAACAATCAAAAATTTAACTGTTGAAAATTGTGATTTTAATTGACGGTTTCATACTGCTGTTACGATACTAAAATGTTCAAACGAATAAAACGGAAGAAATTCTCATTTTGCGGAAGCTGTTGAGGTGGAACAGTGTGGGGGGTAGGCGCGTTGTCGTCTATTGAATGCGGAGCGAGCAAACAAGCAGCGTCGTCGTGTGGGTCGGCGTGTGAGACGGACTAGTCGGGCCCGGCGGCGTCACGCGCAGCCAGAGCCGCGCGCCCACCCGGCAGCGGCGGGATTTATAGAGCCGCTAATGTGGGAGTGCAGAGAGAGTGCAGGGGGCCGTGCATCATGGGGCACTGCCAGGCAGCGCCAGCGCGGGCGGCCGGGGAGAGTCAGGTGGGGGAGGCAGCGGGGCCCCAGAGAAATGGAGTCGCCATACACCATCCATCACTCCGTGCATCACCGAGCGTCAGAGATGATGTGGGATGTCCGGTCCACCACCGTCCACTATACTGGCGCGGGCTCGCCTCGGCCGCCGCTGCCCGAGGTCGGCCGGAGGGCGTGTCGGCGGCGGTCCCCTGCGGGTCCCCCAGCGGACCCCCTGTGGGAACCCCCGGGGGGAAGGCTAGGGGCTCGGGTGACAGCGCGCCGCCCCCGACGGCCCGGCCCCACTGACCCCGACCATCGCAGGGGCGTGGTTAATATTTCCGCCCTCCTCGGCCGCACGGCTGCACATGCCCGCAATAAAAGTGACAACACAAATCGCAAGAGGGGCGATTTGAAGTAATGATACTTTTATTAACACGATTGTTGCGGCTCATTCTTGGAGACTATGATTTATCATAGGGGCGTGCCAACATGGTGGTCACGCCGCAAGGAATGTGTCAAACTTTACCTTTTTATGTTTTATTGCTAATTTTTTCCCGCGAATGATTTTCAACCGATTTGGCTTAGATTTTACCCAAGTCATCTACGCGGCAATAGTTATTTCCTGAACAAAACCTATACAAACGAAATTGATAGATGTATTACTAGAGCGTGTACCGCGTAGCCGACCCAAAATAATTGTTCACGATGTCTCATTTTTTGAGGAAAGAGGGAAAACTTTGAGGAACTCTCATGTTTGAGGAAGAATCTTCCGATCTCACCTCAGATTTTGAGGAATCTTTTTAAAAAATGAGGAAAAATCACACATTTTTTGAGGAGACTTCCTCGAAATCTGAGGAGTTTTCGTCAGACCAGGAGAGTTCCTCAAAGTTGTCCCTTTTCCCTGAAAAAATAAGGCATTGTCTTTACCGTGATTCGCTTAAAGCTTGCTTTTAGTTTGCAACCGGTTTGCTATGTTACAACATGAGAGAAGGGCGCCCTGGAGAAGAAGCTTTTAAGCGCCTAGACCCCTCCTTCGGACACGGGAAACCAATTTGTAGGCTAAGTAATTATTTCTTGATGACAGCGATGTGCCCATTTGATTCCTGGTCGTTTTTCCGAAAGAAAGATGTATTTCCCGAGTTTGTAGGCCATCAGAAACGGATTTGAGGGCCGTTCATAGCGCGCCTTAGGGGTCGCCAGGAACTCCCGACCGGCCTCGCTTTCAGTGATTTTTGCACTAGGAAGCTCATTGCAACGTAATGAGCGTGCCGATTTCGTCCAAACTCGTGCTCATGAGGTTGTTTTGGTCCCTGATTCCATTGCCGAGATCTGTTTCCAAATTCAGGTTCATCCAGAGGTACTTATGGCGAAATGTGAGGTTTGTGACCTCTTATGTGGTCACGCTACGGTGCCACCTTTAAATGAATCCGGATTTGGAAACAGACATCTGCAATGAAACCAGGGACCAAAACAACCCCATAATCACAGGTTTGGACGAAATCGGCACGCTCATTACGTTGCAATGAGCTTCCCAGAAAAAACCGCCCAGACGAGCTGGCAGCCAGGGCGGCCGCGAGTTCCCGGTGACACCTAAGGCGCGCTTTGAGCGCCGCTCAAATCCGTCTCTGTTGACGTACAAACTTGGGAAAAACATCTTTTTTTAGGAAAAACTATCAGGAATCCAATGAGCACGTCGCTGTCATCGTGAGATAAATATTCAGCCTACAAATTGGTTTCCCGTGCCCGAAAGCGGGGTCTAGGGGCTTTAAAGCTTCTTCTCCAGGGCGCCCTTCTCTCATGGTTACAACTTGAAATTTATCGTCAGTTTTAAGCTTTAGCCGTCGGGCTGTGGAAGCGGGAGAGGGGGAGGGGGGCTATCGGTCGGCGGTGAGGAACAGGCGAGCTTTCCATTAACTTCACACCCTCTTTGCGGCCCTTGTCGTAAACATCCGGGGGGAGGGTCCCGAGGGGAAGGAGGGGGGGGGGACGGAAGGGGTTGGAGCGCCGCCGGCGAGCGTGTACCGCCTGTCGCTGGGCGATCGCCAGGTGTCGAACAAACAGTTTAGAACGTATTAGTGTAATGGACTCGTGCTGTGGCGTGCCGAGGCAGGTTGAGGCGAGACGTGGCGTGTGCCGCTCAGCTCATATAGGCGATGAGGCCGAGCCCCGCCCAATAAAACGCTATTCACTTTTTAAACATCCCCAAGACTGTCTCTACACACTCAACCATTAAGCAGTTTGGCGTGCATTAACCAGAGGTGGGCAACGGTTCCGTTCGGTTCTCCCGTTCCGGTTCTGTTTGTCCGTCAGGCCAGGCGGACAGACCACAGCGGCCAGACCCGGTCCCGCCTAGTTGCTACCCGGACCGAGAATGTCTGTCCGCATGTTCCGGCGATCAGACAGCGCCGCTCTCGTCGTCAAGAGGTGCGTCCGAAGTGTGACGCGCTTTCTCTTGCATTGACAAGCTCGCAGTGGGTGCGAGTGAGAGCGACAGTCCGCTCGGACGCAGCAGCGAGCGGGCTGGCCGAGACGGCTTGCCCCCTCCACCTCACTGTCCGGGCCGGTGGGCCCGGAACCGGCCCGGTTCTAGAGAGAGGGACCGGGCCCGGAACCGGGACCGCTTTTAGCCGGTTCCTCTGGTCGGAACCGGAATGGAACCGTTGCCCACCTCTGGCATTAACATGCACGCCTAGGCAAAGTTATGCCTAGCCTACTGCACACGCAATCGCTGCCCCCACTCTTCCGGCTTCCCGATGCTGGCGCAAGCGTTCAAACTCGCCGGCTCGCTCTTTGAGGCTCTCTGATCACGCCGTTGAGGAGCACATATATGTGCCTTTCACCCTCGTGGACTATTGTGCACTTTGCTGACAAGTTGCAGCTACGTGGGCTGCACCAAGAGGGGGAGGGAGCTTCGTGGACTGGTCGAGCGGACTGTCGGTTTATTAATCCCCTTTCACCTCCTCGGCGGCCCGCCGGGCCCTTATTAATTCATTGCTGCCACTCTGTCTGTCTGGGGGCTCCACCCCCTCTCACTCCTCCCCTCTCTCTTCATTCCTTTTATCCAGTCGATGCTTCTGTTTGTTGTCCCGCACTGCTGCTACTGCTGCTGCTGCTGCTGCTGCTGCTGCTGCTGCTGCTGTTGCTGCTGCTGTTGCTGTTGCTGCTGCTGTTGCTGCTGCTGTTGCTGTTGCTGCTGCTGTTGCTGCTACTGCTGCTGCTGCTGCTATTTTGCTGCTATTGCTGCTGTTGCTGCTGCTGCTGCTATTTTGCTGCTATTTTGCTGCTATTGCTGCTGCTGCTCCTGCTGCTGCTGCTGCTGCTGCTGCTGCTGCTGCTGCTGCTACTGCTACTGCTACTGCTGCTGCTGCTGCTGCGCTGCTTGCAGCTCGCTTTCCTTACAAACGGCCGCTCTCGATCGCCGCCGCGCGGAGAGACGCATGGCTGGGGTGGAGGAGGGCCGTGAGGAGCAGAGCCGAATCTCAAAGTAATTTCCTAACGGGCGATTTACGAAGCGAGTCGAGTAAAGGAAAGAAGAAAACGCAGTTAAGAAGAAGTAGAAGAAGAAGAAGAAGAAGAAGAAGAAGAAGAAGAAGAAGAAGAAGAAGAAGAAGAGTCTTCAGAGATTGGAGTGGGCCGCACCGAGTCGGAAGAAACTTTATCCGTTAATTAACATAGATAATTTAGGGACGGGCAGAAGCGTCCGGCTGCACCCCCCTCCACTTACTCTCAAATCTAAACCCGCGTACGTCCCCGCGGCCGCGGCCTCAGATAGGCGCAGGGAGGGTCCCCCCCTCCTCGGGGACGGGCGCGCGGGCGTTTCAAAAAGTTGCCGCCGCCGGTTTCCACATGGATGGCCGTGCTGTAAGTTACAGGTGAGCATTGCGGGGCGGGCCAGTGGCCTCGGTCGGGCGGCCCCCGCGGAGGACCCCACCAATTTGAATGTTAATAAGAACGTTAGTTGGCGTTGGCCTGTTGGCCTCGCGCCGGCCCGCTCGGCTGCCGAGTGGGCCACGAAATAATAATGTTAAAACACAACCGAGGGGAAGAAGAGAGAGGGTAGGAGTGTGAGAGAGGGAGAGAGGGAGAGAGAGAGAGAGAGAGAGAGAGATAGAGAGAGAGAGAACACTAAAAAAATAATAAACCGATGCCGTCGGGAGCACGTCATGGTTAAGGTAACAGCCTAGACTGCAGCAAAAACTGTCGTCTGGGTAGGGGGACGGATGCGGATCACGGACAGTTCGAAAAACACGTTGGCTAAGTGAAAACTTTTCATTTTGATGTGTTGGTACATGTCATTCGACATTCGACATGTTCTAGCGGGGAGGTAGCCTTAAACCTCGTCAACATCTGCGTTTTTCCAGTTCACTCAAACAAATATAGCTTTTTCTTTTTAGCAGATGCGGGTGCACAACGGGACGGGCCGACCGGCGATAGGCAGGCTGAGTGGATCGGACCGCGCAGCGTAGTCGCGAAAAATACTTGGCATTCCTCAGGTTTATCTCTCACTTACCCAACATTCCGACCTCTTCATCACTCTATCTTTGGCGTCATTATAAAATAGTTCGTCCGACGTCGGACCTTCGCTGTACAGTATAGCAGATCGATGACGAATATAATATTGCGCTCTCATCGACGTTATGGACGCTACCGGCGCTACCCCGGTGAGACCGGAAGTGTATCGTGACGCAGCGCATTCCTCTCCCCTGCCAACCCTTCCCCCTCTCTCTCTCACCCCCCCCCCTCTCTGATCCCTGCCCTGGCTACTATGTGCTCTCCCTCAAACCCCTTGTCCCAATATCAAAGCGATGACTCATTTCCCACAGTAGTGCGAACCGCACAAAGTTGGGGTGGTCGGTAACGTGAGGGGGGGGGGCACGGGAAAAGCGAACGAGGGTCACGAAGAGGAAGCCTGAGGAAGAGAGGGAGAGAGGGAGAGGGAGAGGGAGAGGGAGAGAGAGAGAGAGAGAGAGAGAGAGAGAGAGAGAGAGAGAGAGAGAGGGGATGGAGGGAGGGAGAGGGCGTTTCACCACATGGTGGGGCTGTCTGATCGAGGCAATCAGTGCTAAAAGGCGGGGAGGGGGATACGATCACCTCTCCCATCCCCTCTTCTTCCTCGTCAGTCACCCTTCTCCAGCCCCCCCCCCTCTCTCTCTCTCTCTCTTTCTTTCCCTCAGTACGCACGCATTGCTAGCATCTGCTGCGCTCTGCTCTTACATTTTTTCCGTTTCGTCTGCCCCC
>NW_026267304.1:291106-296198 GCF_000697945.3 Frankliniella occidentalis | reverse complement strand
TCTCTCCCCTCCTCCCCCGTCCCCTCTTTCCCTCTCTTTTGGCTGGTACGACTGGAGCCATATCGATAGGAAGCCGTTTTCGCGGGACTGTTAGACTGTATGAGCGCGCAAAACGGCGAAACGGCGCAGTTTGCTGGATGTGGAATAGTGTTAGGGTCGGTGCGTTCGATCGCAGTCACCCGCACACAGAAAGAGAATGAGAGAGGGAGAGGCAGAGAGAGGGAGAGAGGGCGAGAGATAGAGGAGGGCGGAGGGAGGGGAGCGGGCACAAACATATACTACGCTCACTTACAACACACTGCGAGCTTTTAGAAACGCAAAATGTAATTTTCGTGTTCCGCCCAAGTCTTGCGCGCAATAAGCTTAGGAGTGGGAAAGAGCACGAGTTAGTCAGAGAGGGACAGAAAGCGGAGGAGAAGGGGGTTGGGGGAGGGAGGGGGGCTGTATACACAGTTGCTTATTACATGCTCACTTTTGCTGCGCGTCTGACTGTGCCAAGGGCGTAAACACGCTCAAATTCACACACTGAAAAATGAAGACACGTTTTCTTCAACACTGAAAAAACAAATGTTACCGAGGTAACGTTTTATCATGTGACCAAGCCCGGTAACGTTTCCTGATGCAACCTACCCCATGCAAACGGATAGGGCCATCACAAACTGGTTGCATCACCAAACGTTACCTGGTTTGGTTGCGTCAAGAAACGTTACCTCGGTAACATTAGTTTTTCCAGTGAACTTCTTCAACTTTAAGCAAATGCACACACTAAACCCTTATGCGTTTTTTGTGCATGATTATGCAGCCTGACATGCACCCATTGTTCGGCTCATCCTTTCATGCATAGTTACGCATAGTTATGTACATAATTCTGCAGAACTATGGACGGCTTTGTGCATAGTGTGTGGAAGGAGCAGGTACTCTACCTATTAGTAAAGGTGTAAGTTAGAAACATTGTTTAACTCAGAAACTACTACACCAATGGTTATGGCAATGGTACCGATTTGTCGTTACCTTTGGGACGAAAGCCTCAATTGATAAGTCATTATTTCGGCCAGGTCGAACTTCTTATAAAGTTTATACACATGATCTATAACTACCGCCTCTTCTGATTAGGCCAAAATTACCCACCAGCCAGCGGACAATTATAGCGTGTTGCGCTGTGACGTTGAGTGTAGCGTGTCACTGTAATAGTTCTGGTCCCATAGATAGTGATCGTTCTTCAGCACATCTGCTTCGTGTTCGTGTTGCGGAGAAGTTCGTGTTGCTGGAGAGCGAATATTATTGGCGGCGGTGCCGAGTATTTAAGCGACACATTTTCATCTGAGAGTCTACCATACACAGGGAGGTCGTACGGCTTCTAAACCCGTCAGGCTAGTGCGCATGTGCGAGATTGTGATATATTCAAACATTCTTCAATGGACCGTCCGGAAAATACGTCTCTCGTAGCGCCTGGTAGGTAGACAACATCTTACCTACATTACATTCGTGTACTACTTGTAGGCGCTGTTATAGTTGAACATGAGTTCGTCAGCCCGCCGATAAAGACACGGCACGATGTACCCGGCTTGATCACCCAGAGTGATAGGACAGTGGCGTGACAGGTTGGAGGACGGGCTCGAGAGCAGGCAGTCGCATCGGGCAGCAGCGGAGTGTGTAGGTACTACCGAAACCGAGTAGCAAGATTCCGGCACAGTCCGCAGAGCGCATCCGGCTGAATTTCAGACTAGTACGAAGATCGGACTGTCTGGGATTGGTCAGAATGTCAGTGTGAACATAAACATAAGTTCTGATTCACAGAATTGTACCGGATGTCCAGGCTGACATGCCAGTACGTCGGGTTACCTATGTATTGCCTGCAGGGGATGCACCAACCGCTCGACGACCGTCCGATCGAAGACCAACCGGTTGGTGGCTGAATAGGGTTTTCCGCTGCAAGACAATCGGAAGTTAAAAAAGAGACGAATGATTGCTCTCTGTTTCCTTCTGAACGCTGGGCGATGAAGTCGGTGTGCCGGACAGCCAATGAGCGCGCAGAAGTAAACGGATCGAGCAGTCATGCTTTTCCTCTCTAGATATCTGTTTCCTGCAGCAGAATTCTCTTTTCGGACACATTCTACGCCACGCTGGGCCCGTCGTCAATCGACACCACCTCGTCGCAAAACTCATCGTTACGACGGAAGTTTTAGTTCAGAGGTTTACGGTGATCCATAATGGCATTAATACTCGTGGCCCTCCTCACACTGTTGTGCCAGAAGGTCCACCACAGCAATGCTTTCAACTCTTTCGCTGTAAGTTAATTACCTTCGCTGGTATGCCGAACCTGCATATCGCAGCCAGTAGCAGCCAGTACTGGAAGTCGATCGACGTCGAAAAGTTGACGTTGTTCGAAAACGTGATTTGGCACTCAAATTGAGGTATCGGGGTCGGACCGACATTAGACTCGACGTCGATGCAATTTTCGTTTCTGGAATGGGATATTAACGCGGTGCATTGTAGTATTGTGAATTTACATATTGATTCTCTGCTATTATTTGCCCTCATGTGTATTCACACTCACCCCACTGCACCATTAAAGAGTTAGCATCCAGTAACTGATATCTCCTGAATTAACCCAACACTAAATTAATCCTAAAAAAACGTATACGTGAACACAGTAACAATAGAAATATGAAGAAATAATTTTTGGGTCATGAATTTTGGTACTCTTGGTGGAACCATCTACTTTGTTTCAATATCCCACTGTGGGTGGACCACCGAGGATGTTTTGCTTTTCTTTTTCGTATAGGGACCTTATATAGTTGTCATCGAGGATCGGGGTGCCTACTCGTGTGAACTACCCAATAACCACATTCTGTGGGGATGGCATTGGCGAACAAGTCACTTTAATCCAAATAGACCAAGAGAAAAACAACTACTGACTGGTAACATAACAGGTCTAAATGTAACTCTTGACGACAGCTGGTCGGTAAGATATTGCTCCTGGGGATCACCCTTTCATAAAATCGTATACAAAATCGTATACCAATGTTTCTAATTATAACAGGCGACAGTAAGCATGGATTCTTTATCAAATAACCAATGGAAAGAAAACGCTCTTGTATTTCCTTGGAAAAGTAAGGCATGCACGATTTTTAAACAAAATATCCCTTCCCTGTACAACATTTTTTACAAAAAGACAGAAATTAAAGGCGAGTGCAGATTCAAACCAGTAAGTACTTAAACTCACTCACTTAGTTTTTTTCTTTATGTAGAAGAAGTCTGACGCTGCTTTAACACGTTGAGTCTCAGGGGGTGGGAAGCAAACACGTGTTATTGTGACCGTGCGTGTGGTCACGTGGGACTCGACGTGTTAAAACCCAAAGTAATCAATTATACAATGTATTAAAGCTGTGATCATGATCAGTGCACATCTGTTTACAGGGAGTTTACACGGCCAATAACGCCCCCTTGGATTTGGTATTTCCAAACTTCCCAATATTGCCGTATGGACGCTACAGAATAAGAGCCACGGCTGGCAAGGACGAAAACCTGTTCGCATGTTTCGCAGTATATGGAAGAGTAATACCTAAAATGTACTAACATTGAGCAGCTACTACAATGATATGAAGTGTACTGTTCATCCTATTACTGGATGTTTCGGATGGACAAAGTTGATGGACTTTTGAACAGAGCACACGGATTAATTACAGTCGTTCGGTAATAATCATTATTTCTCCGTAAATTACGACTCAAGCATAACGTTTTAAAGACTCAAAGTTTGGCAGGGAGCACCGTACACAACAATCACCAATTCAGGAAGACCACATTTATGGTTCTCACAAGCATATGTGAATGTTGCATCAACTCGCATCAACAACGTGTTATGGCGCTCATGCTCTTTCGCGGTGTGCCCCTGCTAATCATTTTTTCGGCGTTAGTACCTTGTCTAGAACACATGAAGCATTCGAGTTTTCCGTCCCGTACACGAGCGAGCACGACTGCGCGAGTCCCGTTGCGTTTCAGCGCGCGCATACAGCCTTCTTGTTCCAACGCTTTTACCACTGAAAAATATATTTGTACATGTACGATATATTTTGTAATTTGCCATTTACAATACGAGTCGTAAATGTACAACCTCCCACTGTCGCTCGATATTCGATTCCAAGTCGATACATAGGGCTAGTAAATTGTACAATTTTAGATTGTACTTGTACGACTTCTTCCATGGAAAATTTTCCTGTACCCGGTACGACAATTTTTCACAGTGTACGGTGTGCGCTGGGTCGCGGCGTGTCGTGCAGTATTCACGAGCGCTGCGGGCCGGCACGGGCAACGGGCACGTCGCACTACATAAGTCAACAGCACACACACCACACACACACACACACATGCACGGTCAGCTCTGCCCACCCGCGCTTTCTCCCGGCAGGACTGTGCGCTCCACCGGGCTGTCCGAGAAGCGCCGGCCGCGAGCCCAGCGAGCGCCCTGGCGCCACCCAGAGAACCCAACGCCCAGCGCCGGCTACGCCCCGGCCCCAGAGTAGAGCCACGCTGCCCCATCCATCCTCTATCTATTTTCCCGGCCGATACAGATAAAGCGGCGGAAGGGAGGAGAAATAATATTTTTCTTCCTTTCCTTCCCCGTCCGGAATGATAAGCCATCCGTTGCGAAAACGTTTCCAGAAAAGTGTTATTATTGAAATCCGTTTCCTCGCCATCCTGCGAGGGTGGCTGCTCTGTCTGCAGCTTATTGACTCTCACACCAACACTAAAAACTTTCGGTTTGCACGACAGCCACTCTAGAAATTCGGGTGTGAGGCAGTACGACAACTATCTAGTGAGGGAAAACCAAGTGGTGAGAGAGAATAAAACTAGGAGTGAGCCATGACACGGTACGGAGTGCGCCGCGTCACTATAGATGTACAGATAAAGGCATAAAGGGGTGGGAGGGGAGGAGAGGAGCTCCGGGTCCCCGCTCCACCCCTGCGCAGCCGAGGCGCGCCACGCCGTCGTCGTCCGTCGGTGAGATATTTGCCATCGGCATAAATGGAGGAAGATAAAATACCATCAGTCAGACGTGCGGGCTGCAGGCAGGCAGGCTGGGAGGGAGGTG
>NW_026267304.1:285649-286166 GCF_000697945.3 Frankliniella occidentalis | reverse complement strand
CTCTCTCTCTCTCCCTCTCTCTCCTTTCCCCTCTCTCCCATTTTCTTTCCCCCTCCCTCTCCTCTCGCCCAGTGGCCGCGCTCCTTCTGGCCACCCGTCCGCTGTCACCAAGATCACACCAAATCCGTCGCGGGTGTGACCGAGCGCGAAACCCGACCCCGGTCTCCTTCACCTCCCTGGCCGTCCTCTCGGCCGATATGTCGTATCGGATCATTCCACGTGACACTCCCCCACCCGCTCCCGCCCCACTCCGATGGCCTCGCCAACAACCGCCAACAACTTCAGTTTGATTGCCACCCCGCTCTCACTAATTTGGCATGAAATCGTGTGCGTCGTATCGAACCGAGCGTGAAACGGCGAAAAACGAGGTGAAACCTTCTCTGATGCTGAGAGTCATGTAAATGCGCGCGCGATGGGCTCCCGGGATCTGCTGGCGTGGGATTCGAGTGGCGCGTAAGAGAGACGTGCCATCGGGCGAATGCTCTCTCTCTCTCTCTCTCTCTCTCTCTCTCTCTCT
>NW_026267304.1:284504-285194 GCF_000697945.3 Frankliniella occidentalis | reverse complement strand
TCGCTGGCGCTCCCCCTCGGGCGTAGAATTTGATCGGGGCGTCCGTAACCTCCACGCCGCACTTTGTTTCATAAACGCACCGCGCTGCTGTGGTTAACCACACCCCGCCGCTGACCAGGCGGAAGCCCCGCCATAAACCCGGCCAGCTCAGAACCCCCCGCTCGTCTAATGATTGCCGTGTCGTAAACGAAACCTGACGGAGGAAGCCGCTTCACACTAAACGCCGTTAAAAATAATAATTTAAAATAAAAACTGTTGGACGCCGTGTGCGCGACGGGTGCTTAGGAAGCGGTCGTGTTTTTGTTTCCATCGCCGTAACCACCGTGTGTTGTCCTTTTTCGTTTAATTTAATTTTCACCCTCGCGCCGTCTATTTCCCCATATTTCCCGCAGCCATAATCACTAACAGCTCGGCTGATTACCTTTGGCGTACGCATCCACGTCGCCCTCCTCCTCGCTCACGACGCACCAATCGTAAAATTTTTAAGAGCCAGCGAAGCCGCCGGCGGAAGGCAGGGGAGGGAGGGGAGGATTACCAGCAGGAACGCAATGTATTCAAGTTTTACAGCAGAGCCCGCTCGGTTTCGAAGTTTTGTTTGAATAGGACACATCGTTCCGAGTGAGTGAGTGAGCGAAGTGTGTTTGCGTGTGTGTTTGTGTGCCCATTGCTCTGCAGATTCATACGGCGACG
>NW_026267304.1:274237-279719 GCF_000697945.3 Frankliniella occidentalis | reverse complement strand
GAGAGAGAGAGAGAGAGAGAGAGAGAGAGAGGGAGGGAGAGAGAGAGAGAGAGAAAGGGGGAATAATTAATGGTGTTGTGATCATAGGATCTGCCCCTTTCATGAGCGGTCGAAAGGGATAGAGAGAAGGAAGCGGGGGAGAGAGGGAGAGGAGAGAAGGAGAGAGCGGGCCGGAGGTGGGGAGAGGCAGGCGGAAGTCTTCACCTCGAACGCGCCGCAGATCCATTTTGAAGCCTCGATCGGGTGGCGAATTGCCTTAAACGGCTTTGATGGGACGGGCAGGCGCGGTCTATTCTGCGGGGAGCTAATCCGTCATTCAGGCCAAAGGAGCCGAAGGCCCCGCGAGCGTGACGATGAGCCCGCTGCGAGCCTGTGACGAGGGTGTGGCAAAGGCCGTGACGAGGCCGTGACGAGGCCACCTGGAAATGGCATTTCCTTTGATGACAACAGAAGCCTGTCTGGCTCAGCTGCAGCACGACTCCACGTCATGAGAATGTATTGATGGCTCTGTATTGTAGTGGGGGCGCCGCGTTTAGTGCCTCGGCTACTCGCCGCCGCCTCGCCACGGCGCGCCAACGCAGAATCATGCCGTTTTATGACGACCCATAAACAAGATAGATCGCCATGAGGAGCGCCGCTGCAAGGCGCCTGCAGGCTGCTCTGTGCAGCAACTGCACACTCTGTTCAAAATGTTAGCGTTCAGCATGAACCCCTTCCAAAAAAATTACCAAACGAACGCACCATTGCTTACTTGTTGCCGAAGGCGTGTACGTGTTTGGGACTCTCCCCTCGCTCCTTTGACGCGTAACGGAGAGGCGGCGAGCGGCGCTCAGGTGAAGAAGGTCAGTTCCTAGTAGCGCCGGGGGAGACCTGGCGGCCCTGGCTATGAAGGGGGGGGGGGGGGGGTGGTGGTGACGAGCTGACAAAGGGGGAGGGGAAAACTTCCCCCGAGGCGTGGCGCGGCACGGAGGCCTAGCCTGGCCTGCTGTTGGCCGAGATCAAGTGGCTCTCATCCCTCGGCCTGTCTTCTTCTCATCGAGCCCCGCCGCGCCGCACCACACCCCCGTCGTGTGCCCACGAATCTGCTCGCGAATTTAAGCTTTTTCTTTGCTGTGTCTTGGCTTCCACTCTACGCACTAAATTCTAGTCAACTTTTTCAAACGCACTTTCTATTGCGTATTACTTTATACGCAGTTATAGACAAAATTATTCATGAATAAATTATTCACAGCTGCAATGATTTTTTCAAATTTGACGGGCACGAGCTGAGAATGTTTTTCTGAAATCGGTAGCTCAATAATTAGGACGCCAGCTGAGCGAGCGGCGGATGGTCCCCGCGGGCCTGCTGTGACTCACGACCCACCGGGACGCGAGCAGACGACGCATTCCTTGAAACGATACAACAAAGTATTTCGCCGCCGCCGAAAGTTTGGTGGGGCTGGCAAGGCCCGCGCTCGCGGAAGGGTGAGGTACGAAACTTGTCCTATAAGGAATGCCACGCGCCGGTGACTATCGGAACTATTTCCGCAACACCAACAACAACAATTATTTCAAGGCACTCGACAAAACCCACACGGCGGAACAGAAGCTAATCTTGCGCGGCCGGAGCGTGTCGATCCGAACGTCTCTCGCTTGAGCGCCTACCGCTGGTCCTGGTCGGAGAGAGCGGGGGGAGGGAGGCAGACAAGAGCGGCAGGGGCGACTGTTTGAGGACGAGGAGAGGAGGCTCCTCGACGCCCGGAAGGACTTCCGATACCGCCATCAGTTGGTGGTTCTGGATAAGAGCGTGCAACTGGGGCACCGCAAGCCAAGCAGGAGTAAGGACACCCTTCGGTCTCTCTCTCTCTCTCTCTCTCTCTCTCTCTCTCTCTCTCTCTCTCTCTCTCTCTCTCTCTCCATCTTTCTCCCGTCCTCGACAACTTGTGAAAACTTTGCTCCTCGCGGGCTCCTTCCTCGCGCGGCTCCGCGCCGCCCCCGCGGCCCGCCACTCAGTAGCTCACTTTACAGTGGCGCGGCGTGGCACATCGTGGCACATCGTGGCGGGGCGGGGCGGGGCGGGGGCGGTGGGGCGCCGACTCGAAGAGATAATCGGCCTCCTGGGGTTAGCGGGGCGGGGGCCGGGCGCCGGCACGGCCCCGAGGGCCCCCCCTACCTGCCATCACTCGGTGACGTCTCAAAGGTACAGGAGGCCGCTATCAGTGGAGGCGGCTGGGGGCGCAGGAGGAGGAGGGCGCGAGGGTGGGGTGGGGCGAGATCATGCGAGGGAAAGAGGCCACGGCGGCACAAAACTATCACAATTCTGCTGTGACTTCGAATCTTGTTGCTGCCGCCCGGGGTACTGTACACAGGATCTTGAGAGGCTGCAAGCCCCCTCCCCCTTCATCTCTCTCTCGCCGGGGGCTTGCGCCCCTGTCTCCTTTTTCAAACTTTTCTCATCTGCATGGCATCGCCCTGCCGCTTGCCCGTGGCTTGCCCCAGCAGCAGTGCGGCCCCGCCCGCACCTCGCCCCGACCGCTGACGCTGGCTGACGCAAAGCCTGTCACATGGCTCATCCCATCGCACTAGTGGTGGCACAGGCAAAAAAAAAAAAAAAAAAAGGAAAAGAAAGAAAGAAAAAAAGAAAAGAAAACTAGGTGACAGCTATTTTGAGGCTGTCACTTTTTTAAAGACAAATCACTGTTAACGCCGAGCTTGCCAAAATGTTGGCAGTCCTTTTTGATTGCCAAAGTTTGGCCTCCTTTTGAAAGAAGGCCAACTGGCAAGCGCAAGAGGCCAAAACATTAGCAGCCTCCAAAACACGACAGAAATTTGGCAAGCAAAGAAGCCAAATATTGGCAGCCTCTAAAAGACGACAAAAATTTGGCAAGCAAAAAGGACTGCCAACATTTTGGCAAGCTAGGCGACCAACGGCGTTAACAGTGATCCTTTAAGAGGTGACAAATCATGATTATAAACATGGCAGGGTATATGGTATATCCAAAGGCCCCGAACCAGGTTACATTTCTGCCCCAAGGCGATGGCACCACCGCCAAATCCATTTTGCATCAGGCCCCGCACTAGGGCCACACCCACGCCTATAGCGGGCCTAGTTGAGTCTCTCTGATGGCCCAAAGCAATTTGCACCGAGAGTACGCCGCGAGGCAAAGCGGGTGGGCGGCGGGCGATCCCCGTCCAAACAGAGCTCTGGCCGTAGCCGAGCGGAGCCGGGCCGAGCCGGGCGCCAGGATCAGCGGCTGGGGGTTCCTGCCCGCGGGGGCGGGAGTTTGCTTGTCCGGAGGACCAGGCCCGCGTCTAAACCTGGAAAAATAAATAACCACCCGAAATGTTCAGAGCGAACAAGTCGTGCGTGTGAGGGGCAGACAATGGCCCGCCGCCTGAAGGGATGGCGAATTCCATTTCAACTTGCCAACTCGAAAAGGCAGACCGGGACGTGTGCTAAACACACAGCGCGTGTGCCTGACAGTGGGCCGCCCCGGCGCGCTCGGCCACGCCCCGCCACTGGGCCAGTGGAGGCTTACCCCCTCCATACGATCCGAACCCATTACGTGATGATTACAGATACGCCCCGGAGACAGCCCCCGAGAGGACCTCGGCGCGGCGCGGTAAATCGGAACGGAAAGTGGAGGGCGAACAGAACCCAGAGGAGAACAGTTTGGCGGGGCTGCGACGGCTGCGTGCGAATGGAGAACCGCGACAGCGTGAGCCGCCTCCCCTCCAGCTCGCATGCGACCACACCAGGAATCGCGAAGTTCCGCGGAGACGGCCCCGTTAACGTGAAACTATTCACACATCCCCCGCGACTGCGTCCGGAGTGCACGGGGGGTCGCGTCGGGGGTCGGGGCGGGACGGGGCGGGACGCGCCAGGGCCGAACTTGGAAATAACAACAACAATTATTAGAGCTGGCGCCCTGTAATGGTCATCAACGCTATTCACGAAATAATTGCACAGCGAGTCCCAACTGCTGGGGGCGGGGAGGGTGGGCGGGTGATTGTTAGTTGTTTGAAAATGATATTCCGCACTTCCATCGTGAAATAACAGCGTTGCCATGGCGACCGCCACTTATTTAACTTTGTGATACGCGGCAGCTGCACAAACAGCGTTGAGTACTTATTTAGGGCGCACGGTATTGCGTTGGGTGTAATCACGTTGGGTGTAATCAAATTAGGTCAAAACGACAAAATTATCACAATCCTGTGTTTTCCTGACAAAATCGCGGTTGCGATTCACATTTGATTTAGAACATGGACATGTACAGAACCACTCTCGAAGTGAAAAATAACGAACGGTTTTCTGGATTCGTTGCTTATTTCTGGTTTTCAAGTTATTGATTGAGGGCCTCATTACCCCGTTTGTTCGACCTTTGTTCATGTTGTGTCGCTCCTTGTAGTGGCGCGCGGCCGCCGGGCCGTGGCGGGGCGGCATGGCCGTGGCAGGGCAGACACGAAGACGAAAACTTTTCTCCAATTCGTGCGGCCCCCCTTCCTGTCCCCCCCCCCTTTCCCTTCTCCACTGCCACTCGACGCACACCAAAGTTCGGTGTGTTCGAGTTTGAGAACACATTTGCTGCTGCGTGTGTGCCCTACCCGCGCGCCCGGACCAGGGCAGGTCCCCCACACAGTGTGTGTGTGTGTGTGTGTGTGTGAGTGTGAGTGTGATTGTGTGTGTGTGTGAGTGTGAGAGAGTGTGAGTGAGTGTGAGTGTGTGTGAGTGAGTGTGAGTGAGTGTGAGTGTGAGTGTGAGTGTGAGTGAGTGTGTGTGTGTGGACGCGCCGCGTGCCCCTTTGCTTTTTCGCACACGAGGGACTGACTGCAAATAAGCCCTCGCGCGCTGCGAATAGCCAAAGCGCTGCCAACCTCGCGAGACGCAAACGGCATGGGGAAGAAGGCAAGAAGGAGACGTACGCGGACCGGGTCTGCTCTGCTGGGGAGGAAAGGTCCTCGCGCCCAGACCAAGAGAATTTTATACGGAAAAGAGGGAGAGGCGGAAAAAAAAACAGCAGCGTGCGCCAAAGCGCGTGAGAAAAAGTTTGTCTTTACGTGATGCTCAGCGCGAGACCCCTCGCCGGCCGTTCCCTCACTCGCACGACTTCTTCAGCGCAAGAGACGTGGAAATGAAACAACAAGTATATGAAAGCTGGGGCGCTCGGCCATTACCAAACGCCATGCTGCTGCTGCTGAATATTCAATTCATACCCGGGGCGCGCGAGGACAGCGCTCGGAGCAGGACAAGCAGCGGAGCGCTCACCTGCAGGAACAAAAGTTTAGCAGCAACAGCGGCGCTGGCGGGCGCCAGGACCCCGATATTACTACTTGGCCGGGGCTCGGTAAAAGTGCGGGGCGGAGAGCGGAGGATTTCAGGCATCATGAAAATTAATTATTCTGAAGTGGAGAGGCAGCAAAAAGTGACCAGAGCAGCAACAATAACTGGATCACAAATGCGGGGGAGGAAAACAACAGGAGCGGGGGAGAGAAGGGGAAAGAG
>NW_026267304.1:270130-274139 GCF_000697945.3 Frankliniella occidentalis | reverse complement strand
CGATGGGTGGGCTCCAATCAAGGGAGGTCGTCTCACGGATTAATTAGCTTCTGTCAATAATTGTCCCGTCGGGAAACACGGCTTTGATCGTCAGAACTTTTTTTGTTTTCATACTATAGTATATGTATGTATGTATATATATATGTATACATAGACAATTGTTGGGAGGCCTGAATTGGACTCTTCCCCATCGCGGCCACCACCACCACCGATTAAGACGACTCTCGAGGCACTGAGATAAAGTCGTGAGTTACAGAAAAAAAAATCCCATCACTGAGTCTGGTTTTACGATACTTGTAGCACGCAAAACCATGCGATAACTGGTGTTTTGCGATTCTCACGCTAAAGGGCATGATAAACCCCGAAAATGTGATAACAGTATCACATTATTTGGATAAGACCGTCAACAAAATTATTTTATCACATTTTTTGCGATGATTTTATCACAAAAATGTGATACTTTTCACATTTTTTGGAGTTATCATGTCCATTAGCGTGGAAATCGCAAAACACCAGGTATCGCATGGTTTTGTGTTGAAAGTATCACAAAACGTATTTCGGTGATATGAGACTTGTCGGACTTAGCTACGGTTCGCACTTTTATAGCTTTCGAAAACTTCATTGATTTTTACAATAATGTAAAATTGTTTAGTTATCATGCAGTTTTGAAATATGTCGTAAATTTACAGTTTGAAATTTGTTACTTTACAAGTTCCTGAGGTGTTGAAATAGAAAATATAATATGATTAGTCGTAAGGTGACGAACTTCTTATTCACAGGTGGAGGTTCGTTTTAAAACACAAAAGACAGTAAGAAAAGGGTTTAATAGGCTCCGCCTAATGCAGGGAATGGCTATCTCGGTGGTCGCGGTCGCGCCCGCCGCCGGCGCCGAGAACCGTTTCGGCCATTAATCAACATCCATAACTTTTGGTCGGCCACTCCGCGCGCCGCCGCCGCGCCGTTGTCTGGCCCGGTCCCGATCGCAGCGTAATGAGTTATTGCTGAGTACTTTGCTGATTATCTGGGAGGCAAACTTGGGTGACAACGGAACAAAGTGAAGACTGGCCGGGGCCTGGCAGGCCGCCGCGAGGGCCGCGGGGACAGCGGTGGAGCAGCGGTGCCGCAGTGGAAATCCTTTCTCCAGTCGCTAAACGGAAAAGTACGAGGGGGAAACTCTGAGATGGTCCAGCAACAAAGTGGACCACCAGGAGTCCCAGGAGGCCGTGGTAACGCCACACTTCAATGTGCGATCACCGAACTAGATCTAGAGTCAAGTTTGCGCGATACGAGAAATGATGTAAGAAGCAGACTGACGAGATATGTATGGACGGTATTGAGAAAGTAGAATGAAAAAAATGGGTAAGGAAAGTGGGAGGCGGGGGTAAGACAGAGACAGAGAAGCTTAAAATAAAAGGAAGCGGAGAAAGGGAGACTCTTAGAGGTCATTATGCCCTTTTGTTTACCCCCCCCCCCCCTCTCCCCCTCAGTCCATTACGCCCTGGACGCCTCGCCTTCCACGGGTGATCGAGCAGCGGCGCCCCGCCCCGCCCCGCCACTCCACGCCGTGATAATGACTTGTGATTGATAGCTGGGACTAAACGCACAACAAAGCTACAGGTTTACAGCGAAACACCGACGAATTAAAGGAAGATATTGTAAGCGGCAGCAAAAAGTATGCACTGTTAAAAGCCTGCGAAGTATTTTGCTCCTTTGTAACTACGAAGCATTTACTTCGCAATTACAACGTGATGCTTTGCAATTACGAAGTGACACTTTGCAATTGCAAAGCGATGCTTTGCAGCGTTTTCATTGCTTTGCAATTGCAAAGCATCACTTTGTAATTGCAAAGTAAATGCTTCGTAGTTACAAAGGAGCAAAATACTTCGCAGCTCTGCAAAGCAAATGCTTTGTAGGAATTTAACAGTGTGGCAGCAAACTTACTTTTGTATTGCTTGTTTAAGAGGAGACGAATATTTCACCTAAAATGGGAATAAAATGATCCCGTAGAAGGGCAGTGTTGCGCCCCAAAGAGGAGCGGTACGTGGATTCAACGTTGATTCCACGTGGATTCGTGGAAATCTCGTGGAAGTGGATACATCCACGGTATTTCAACCACCCTTGGCTTTGTTCTCTAGATCACTTTTAAATGCAGAACGATAACTTATAACTGAAAAGAGATGGATAATTTCCCCTTTTGTGACATTCGTACATTTGAACTCGAATTGGTGGATATCACGTGGATTCCAGGTTTTTTTCGCCACTATGCATCATATATAAACCGCATAAAAAAACTTATGATAAGCTAGTAGTTATTGCTAAATGTGGTATATAATGTACAGTTTTTTCGGAGAGATGCAGTTTGTTTTGCTTTTCCACGTTTCATGAAATAACGTGAAAATAACGTGGAATCCACGTGATATCTACTTTACCGTCTATTGCGTTCAACGTTAAAAAAAGTGTTCCAACCTTTGTATACATAATCGAACAATATTTTAAATTTTGTGAAGGAAGTACAATTATTAATTTATTTCAAGGCTATACTTCTGAACGTACAACGCACAACGCCCTATAAGTCAGAGAGCTGGCTGGTGGCGCTGTGCGTGTGCCTTAGAAACGGATCGGTAGCTGGCGTTCCTCTTCCAGCAGCGTCGCCGTAGGGTAATGGATAGGGTACAAGACTACTAACTCAAAGGTTCCAGGTTCAACTCCACTCAAGGTTTGAAAAAAAAGTTTTTCAATCGACGTGATTTCCACGTTGAAATGTCGTGGATAAAGGAGTCAAATCCACGTGGATATCACGTGGATACTCGACGTTGAATCCACGTCACAAATCTACGTGGAATCCACGTTCCATCCACCAAAATTCCTCTTTGGGGCGTGCAAAGAGTATTGTATTCAGTACAGTGCGACTGACCCACTGGAGCGCACTGCTGGAGGGCATCCGGCTCCAGTGGAGTGGACCGCTGGCTGCTGGCGCTGGCGAGAGGGGAGCACTTCTAAATGGGTGGAAGCCACCCCTCCTCAGTATAGTCCGTTTGCTCATAATGACACGTAATTGCCTCTCAGCCTGCTGCGTACGCAATGTGCGCTGCTGCACGATACTGATGAGCGAGAGAGAGAGAGAGAGAGAGAGAGAGAGAGAGAGAGAGAGAGAGAGAGAGGCGCTTGGGATGTCTGAACAAACCATCCAGAAAAATCATTCCTTGTTCCAAATATACACAACGAGAAAGGCGAGGGGTGCCCAACTGTGGTAATCAGGTGTACACAGACTTGGTAATCACTGGTAATCACTGGTAATCCCTGGTAATCCTCACATTCGTGAGGTCCTTTAAAAGGACAAATTTGTTGATTTAGATATGAATTTTTGTGCACATCTTGCCTAAATGCCAACGAGCATGTTTAATATGGCAACTTTGCATCCCTCCCATGGACAAAATCATGATTTGGCCAGTCAGAGAATGCAAATTTGTAACTTGCATGATGAAGAATCAAGAACTACCAAAGACTTGCACAAAAATTCATCTTTCTCGGAACAAAAAATTGCCGTTTCGATTTAGAATGTAGGTGGATCATACCTAATATACATATGTAATCTTTGGTAATCTTTGGTAATCATTGGTAATCGTTGGTAATCTTTACAATCTGGTAATCCGGTGTACACATTTTTATGGAGTTAGGCACCCCTCGGAGAAAGGTCTTGCAAAAGTTACGTTTACGGGGTAAAATGAAAGCAGTTTAATTCAATGTCCGCAGCCCATACATTTATAATTGGTTCTCACAGACAGACGTGGCGAGCAGCAGCGCTCCGCCACCGCTGTTGTTGATGCCGACTGAAGCTGTGCAGAATTTCACAGCAGGTTGTGTCTCTGAGGCGAGACAGCAGTAACACGGACTTTATTGCCAGCGCGACGCGGAGCGGCGGGACCGAGCCATTGTCGGCGTGCTGGACTTTATTAGCCCAGTTCCGACACATCCTGCATGCATACACAACACACACACACACACACAC
>NW_026267304.1:269295-269916 GCF_000697945.3 Frankliniella occidentalis | reverse complement strand
GGGGGGGGGGGGGGGCACGTCCCCACGACGTCTGCCGTGTTTTACGTTGCGTCGTTAACAATACCCTCATACCCGCTCTCATTTTCCGCTCTAGCCGGTCATGTCATGCCAGTAGTTCTTCAAGTGCGGGAGGTTGGTACTCGCTTTGATGTCGAGCGACACACGGCCCGGCACAGCAGCTGCTCAGGGGGTGGGGGGTGGGAGAACCTTCAGCCCCCCTCTTCCCTTTTCTTCTTTGGATTTTACAATAATAGCAACCCCGCCCCAATCTGCGCCCCCCTCCGCGCTACCCAATTTTTATCCCATCTCGATATTTTCCTTCCTGTCATTTTCATTGTTTTCCCCGCTCTGCCAGCGGCAGGGGGGATTGGCGTCCGTCCACCGCGTTGACAAGAGGATCTGCCCTAGCGGCGTAGCGTGGCGAGGGAAAGGGGAGTGGGTGTAAAGGGAGAACGATTTCCATTTCCTCCACGTTTGTGAAGTGGCCAACCGACGTTCGCTCAACCGTCTCTCTGGGTGGCAATGAACATTTTGTACATTGTATACACGTCATATAAACATATATTGTCCCATCCCCGCAACGGATCCCGTGTGTGTGTGTGTGTGTGTGTGTGTGTGTGT
>NW_026267304.1:259828-261330 GCF_000697945.3 Frankliniella occidentalis | reverse complement strand
AGAGAGGGAGAGGGAGAGAGGGAGAGAGAGAGAGAGGGAGAGAGAGAGAGGGAGAGAGGGAGCGAGAGAGAGAGGGAGAGAGGTAGCGAAGGGGGAGAGAGAGAGAGAGAGAGAGAGACCAGCATCTTCGTAATGACGCGGTGGCCACAAGGTGAGGCCGCCCTCCTTGTCCTTATCGCCCGGTGTAATGCTTTATGTCTCGCACACAACGAACTGCTCTGCAGTCCGGGGCCGCCACCAGCCCAGCCCGCCGCTAGCAGAAACAAAACACAGCCCAAGAGCGCGCTGCTGTGTGAACACGGCGCTCCAGCCCCCCGCGGGACCCCGCTCTGCTCCGGCACCACAAACACGAGTGCTCTCCACCGTCACATGCGTCATCGTCGACGCGGAGATTTCCGCCATCACCATTATTTATAAATCGCGCGCAAAAATCTTTTCCCGCGGATTTGGTTTTATTTGTGGACTAATATTATTATCTTTTTGAAGGGCGGAAAGGGAGAAGCTGTCTGCTCGAAGGGCGGACCGCGGGGATTGAGTTACCCGCCCGCCAGCCACAGGGACGCCCAAAGGGTTGGCGGCAGACGGAGCAAATAGTTGATGGCGCGACGCCCATCAGCAGGTTGAGGAACACGCCACCGCCCTCCGTCGTGGCCCCTCGGCCCCCTCCCCCGACCGCATGTCGCCGTCCCGACCACCGCCGCCGACTGCGCTGGCTGGGAGCGACGACGACTATGGCCGATGACAATGGCCACACCAGCGCAAATAAGGGGGAAAGGGGCGGTGGGGAGGGCATCCACTCAAACCAAAGCAGCAGCGTGGTCTCTCGCGGTAGTTGAGCGCCCCCACCCGCCCCGCCACGCCCCGCCACGCCCCGCCACGCCCCGCCACGCCCCATCCGCGCCTCGATCTGACACACCCGGACCGCGTTGAGCGCTGCTGCCCGCCTTCGCGCCCATTCCACCGCACTACTGGTGCTGAAAAATTGCCGGACGTTTTCCATGTGCGCGCTGCTGCTGCTGCTGCTGCTCCCGCCCGGCGCGACCGGCTCGCCAGCCTACAAGCCCCAGATAGCTCGGCCCGCCCCGACCCACCCGCCACTATACATACTACTTCCAGCCAGCCAGCGCATTCGAGGAAGTGAAACCCTTTTCTATTCGCTTGCCCCCCCCCCCCCTCCTAAACCCCGCGCGATAAAAGAAGGAGACGCGGAAGAGCAGGGGAGCCCCTCTGCTTTTCCTTCCCGTCGCTGCTATTCTCCCGCAGAAATAAAAGGAGAGAAAAGATTTGATTCGCGCGAGGTAAGAGTTTCCTGAACGCGCCCGGCGGAGCGGCGGCGGCTGCTGCAGCGGGGCGGGGCGGGAGGAGCAGTCGGAGGCGCCGCGGGGAAATTGATAAATTAAATATGAACGACGCGCTGATGGCATTGTGTCGGGCCGACACGAACACATTACTTGAAGAGGAAAAACAGAGAGAGAGAGAGAGAGAGAGAGAGAGAGAGAGAG